>NC_056430.1:14690101-14867601 GCF_018296145.1 Oncorhynchus tshawytscha | reverse complement strand
CCTATTATTTTGTACTTTTCGATACAGAATTGTAATGAAGTGACAGATTAATAGGAACATACATTTTGACATACATTGATCTATACTGTCCTACTCATACTATTAATCTACCATAGGTAAGAGTGACCAGGCAGTGTGTGTGTACGTTGTATGCACGTGCATGTGTGAGTGTGCATGTGTGTGTATTAGAACGAGTGAGACAGTCCCTTTCTGTATTAACTACCATTGTTGCCGGAGTAATATATGAATGCCATGCAAGCCTCAATTACAAAAGAGATGCAGTCATCATTAGGTTCAGCAAACTGTCATGTTTGAAGGGACTCATTAATTTCGGATACTTGTTGACTTACACATTAAAGCAGCAGCAGCAGCTTACATCCTGTAGGCTATATAAAAGGAATCAAGGGAAGGTCATTGGTTTTCAATGAGCCAAACATCCTTTGTAGAGAAAAGAGATCTCCTTTTTGAACGTGCTCCCTGGCAGCCAAACTGTTTCCACAGCCTCTGCCTTGTGCATCAACCTTGTAGATGACATACATGGGGAGTGTTTAATGGCAAACTAATTTGGATGTTCAGGGAACCTGCAGGAGCAACATTTTCTGTCTGAATAGCGAAAGAAACATCATCGTTTAACCCAAACAGCCACTCATTTCATTCTCTAGGAAGAGAGTTTAAACTGCTGCTTCAACATGTCCTCAGATTACTACCACCATCATGACAAAAAAAACAGTTCTAGGGTCACAAATGATTCAATAATAAAATGTAAAACCTATTCTACTGAATGAATAGCACTAAAAGTTAAAGGTATAAAATTGGCTTCTCAGACAAAATAGTCTGTTTCACCGACACACAGAATCGAAATGTGCTTTTACTCAGCGGAAAGCATGGGTCCCCTCAGACCCATGAAAAAATGTTGTTTATGTCTTTTGTAATAGGATTTTGCTATATTGTATGTGCTGCTATATATCTGATTTATAATTTACAGTTAGGCTGCAACTTGTCAATAATAGTAAATATACTCTCTCTAAGTGTCTATGTATGATGGTTATATATTGTTTCAACTAATAGATACAGTATTTCAATGCAACGAGTCTGGCATGTCAAATCTTCAGCCTTTGTTTTTATTACACTAACTCACTGTACATATCAACCCCTTTGGTGTCCAGCACAGTTTCTTATCAGGCAAAGTTGAGGTGTCTGAATAAAATGGAATGTAACATTTTCTCCCCTGATATCTATCATTACATTTGACACTACATACGTGGAAAAGTGGAGCAGCCACCAGAAATGAGCCATTTGAAAGGACTCTATGTGATTAAATTACCATTCATAATCTGGTACTTAGCAGAGCCATTTGCCTGGCTGTCTCGCCGTGTTGGTCTGTGTGGACAGGGCTTCCCAGCTAACAACAAATGTTCTCACCACTATTGAGAATGTTCCCTTTAGAGTCGCGTTAGGTCATTAACTAAAGTCTTCATAGAATTGTTTCTGTGATGTACAAAGAATCTTTCCAAAAGACCGTTCTCATAATGCAAAATAGAGCTTACCCCTAACGTGGTTACCATGTTCTCAGAACTTAAGATATTCATGTTCTAGACACGTTTCTTGAGCACGTTGCAAGAACATTCATGTGTCCAGTTTTCTGTGGGTAAGGAGAATATTCCATCAACGTCCCACCAAACATACACAGAACATGATTGCGATGTTCACAGAACATAAGATAGGAAAGTTCTAGACACGTCTCATGGGAACATGGCAAAAACATTCATGTGTCCAGTTTTCTGTGAGTTTGGAGAATATTCCACCAAAACATGCTGAAAAGGTTCTCAGAAGGTTTTTTGCTGACATGGATTGTTCCACTAACTAACGAAAAATTGGACACTCAAACATTAGGGGACTATTGCGGGTAACATTACAAAAAAGGTTCTCTCTCCCTAGAATTGTTAGCTGGGTTTCTCTCATTGTTTACCCAGACAGTGTTACTGAGATGGTACTTTGAGCACAGGAGGTTGGTTGCACATTAATTGGGGAGGATGGGCTGATGTTAATGACTGGAGTGGAATGAGTGGAATGAGTGGAATGGCATCAAATACATGGGGTGGCAGGTAAAAGGTAAAAAAGGTAAGGTAAAAAAGGTAAGGTAAAAAAGGTAAGGTAAGGTAAAAAAGGTAAGGTAAGGTAAAAAAGGTAAGATAAAAAAGGTAAGGTAAGGTAAAAAAGGTAAGATAAAAAAGGTAAGGTAAGGTAAAAAAGGTAAGGTAAAAAGGTAAGGTAAAAAAGGTAAGGTAAAAAAGGTAAGGTTAAAAAAGGTAGGGTAAAAAAGGTAAGGTAAAAAAGGTCAGGTAAAAAAGGCAAGGTAAAAAAAAAGACAAGGTAAAAATCTGTCTTTTTTTTCCCTGAACAAGGCAACACACTGTTCGTAAGCCATCATTGTAAATCACAATTGGTTCTTAACTGACTTGCCTAGTTAAATAAAAATGTATTTGATGTCATGTGCTCTGTTACAGATGTTATTATCAGCCTCCACTGATTTTGAGTACTGCTGGGGAAGACCTGAACCTCAGAGTTTCCATGTCATGTAAACCGCATTGCAGTATTTACACAGTAGCTCTTTTCCCCATGGTCAAATTCAATCGCAGACTGTTTGGGGGTAGTCATAAAACCGACTTCTACGAGATTCTGCTCACAGGTGAATGCTTCCTGTTTTCAAAATAACAAGTGTGCTTGCATGGGCAGTAATTTCGCAAACATTGCTATGGTGGATTTAGTTGAATGTCACCTCAATTTCAGGATTCTCTGTGTACATTTGTATTTCCATCACCAGCTTGTAATGGTGTAATTTTATTTTACAGCTGCATGGTGTTGCTGCAGTGTTACACACTGTCACTAGACTAAAGTTATTCACTCAGCTATGATAAACATAGCACCCAAAAGGTCTTCATCTTACCAACACTGCCTATTGTACATCATCCTCTACTTGACTGTTTGCCCTAAACCTAGACATGACCCATGATCCACAAATTCTGAGCATATCACACCAGCTGTGTTGCTGTAGTCTACTCCATTCCTGCAGGCTGTCCAAAAATCCCTGACTTCATTTAGTGCCTTGAAAGGTTTTGAGGAGTTTGAGGTACAATCACAAACTCCACCATGGTACAGCTGTGCAGAGACAAAAAAGTATTATCCAACTAATATAAATCTCCCTTCCCTCTGTTCATTGGTTTCACCCCGGCATGTTTGTTCCTTGCCAGCCATTATTACAGCTAGCAGTAGACAACATCCAATTGATAGGGCAGGTTTATTTGAGTAGGCCAGGAAAAACACCTTTTTCAAATGGATGAACAGAGCCATATGCCAGCCCAAATGTCAACCCAGGTGTCTACAAATATAATTACAGCACTCAAGGGCTCCATTTGACATAGGTTTCTTCAAACATCATGATTTAATGTTTGTTTGTTTTTGTTGGAAGTGTCAGCTATGCCTAATGTGGATTTAGAACTGGACAGTAGTTTCAGCTCCAACTACTTGTTCAACATTCTTGTTCACACTACTCTGTAACAGTAGTGAGGACACTTTCGTAAGTGTTTTGTTGCTCGCGTCATTTTGTAATAGATACAAATAAATATTTTGGCATTACCCTTATACAGTATAATACAGTTGAAGTCGGATGTTTACATACACCTTAGCAAAATACATTTAAACTCAATTTTTCACAATTCCTGACATTTAATCCTCATAAAAAAGTCCCTGTGTTAGGTCAGTTAGGATCACCACTTTATTTTAAGAATGTGAAATGTCAGAATAATAGTAGAGAGAATGATTTATTTCAGCTTTAATTACTTTCATCACATTCCCAATGGGTCAGAAGTTTACAATCACTCAATCAGTATTTGGTAGCATTGCCTTTAAGTTGTTTAACTTGGGTCAAACATTTTGAATAGCCTTCCACAAGCGTCCCACAATAAGTTGGGTGAATTTTGGCCCATTCCTCCTGACAGAGCTGGTGTAACTGAGTCAGGTTTGTAGGCCTCCTTGCTCGCACACGCTTTTTCAGTTCTGCCGACAAATATTCTATAGATTTGAGGTCAGGGCTTTGTGATGGCCACTCCATTACCTTGACTTTGTTGTCCTTAAGCCATTTTGCCACAACTTTTGAAGTATGCTTGGGGTCATTGTCCCCATTAGGAAGACCCATTTGTGAAAAAGCTTAAAGTTCCTGACTGATGTCTTGAGATGTTGCTTCAATACATCCACACAGTTGTCCTCCCTCATGATGCCATCTATTTTGTGAAGTGCACCAGTCCCTCCTGCAGCAAAGCACCCCCACAACATGATGCTGCCACCCCCGTGCTTCACGGTTGGGATGGTGTTCTTCGGCTTGCAAGCCTCCCTATTTTCCCTCCAAACATAACGATGGTCATTATGGCCAAACAGGTCTATTTTTGTTTCATCAGACCAGAGGACATTTCTCCAAAAAAGTACGATCTTTATCCCCATGTGCAGTTGCAAACCGTAGTCTGGCTTTTTTATGGCGGTTTTGGAGCAGTGGCTTCTTCCTTGTTGAGCGGTCTTTCAGGTTATGTCGATACAGGACTCGTTTTACTGTGGATATAGAGACTTTTATACCTGTTTGCTCCAGCATCTTCACAGGGTCCTTTGCTGTTGTTCTGGGATTGATTTGCACTTTTCTCACAAAAGTACATTCATCGCTAGGAGACTAAATGTGTCTCCTTCCTGAGTTGTATGACGGCTGCGTGGTCCCATAGTGTTTATACTTGCGTACTGTTGTTTGTACAGATGAACGTTGTACCTTCAGGCCTTTGGAAATTGCTCCCAAGGATGAACCAGACTTGTGGAGGTCTACAATTTATTTTCTGAGGTCTTGGCTGATTTCTTTAGATTTTCCCATGATGTCAAGCAAAGATGCTTGAGTTTGAAGGTAGGCCTTGAAATACATCCACAGGTACACCTCCAATTGACTCAAATGATGTCAATTAGCCTATCAGAAGCTTCGAAAGCCATGACATAATTTTCTGGAATTTTCCAAGCTGTTTAAAGGCACAGTCAACTTAGTGTATGTAAACTTCTGACCCACTGGAATTGTGATACAGTGAATTATCTGTCTGTAAACAATTGTTGGAAAAATTACTTGTGTCAAGCACAAAGTAGATGTCCTAAGCGACTTGCCAAAACTATAGTTTGTTAACAAGAAATGTATGGAGTGGTTGAAAAACGAGTTTGAATGACTCCAACCTAAGTGTATGTAAACTTCCAACTTCAACTGTAACTACTACAGTGTTTTAAGAATTTGTTGACTTGCCTAGTTAAATAAAGGTTCAATTATTACTATTATTATTATTTTACAGTATATTTAAATGATAGGTGAAAAAAATAGATTGGCAGTACTTGCTCCTTGTTTGCAGTGACACACTGACACCTGTGATAAAGAAGCCCTCAAGAGGTATACAAAAAAAGCACTGTCACTCTCAAAGGCCAAGCGGCGAGGCAATTTGCACATCACGTGACTGTACAGCTGAAACAAATCAATAACCCAGAATCACTTTCTTCAAGCAGTCTGGTATGGTAAAAGACCCTGCTGGTGCGTGGTTGGAGGTGTAGCTGTCTAAGTGTGACTCAGGAGGGGTTGCTGAAGGGTTACATCGTCCTACGCCGTTATGTCCTCTTTACGGGGAGTCAGACAGACAGAGTGAAAGATACCCTACATATCTGGGTGCCAAGCAACAGATGCCGATAACAGCCGCAGATTAGGTCTTAGATTGGCGACGGATCCCGCCAAGACGCTGATGCAATATTTACAGCCTTTCACCTCCGCTCCTCTGATCAACACTGCCTGCACTGTGTGTGTGTGAGTGAATGTGTGTGAGTGAATGTGTGTGAGTGAATGTGTGTGAGTGAATGTGTGTGAGGGTCGTTGGGTATTGACTGGAGCACCAGGTGTGAAATGGATATGAAAAATGAATTTAAGCGTTAGGAAGAATGCAATATTTTAATGAGTAGGGTAACGCAGAGGTAGAACAGAGAGGAGGGAGATCATTCCTGTGTGGAATGCAGAGGTGAAAGAGAGAGGAGGGAGATCATTCCTGTGTGGAATGCAGAGGTGAAAGAGAGAGGAGGGAGATCATTCCTGTGTGGAATGCAGAGGTGAAAGAGAGAGGAGGGAGATCATTCCTGTGTGGAATGCAGAGATGAAAGAGAGAGGAGGGAGATCATTCCTGTGTGGAATGCAGAGGTGAAAGAGAGAGGAGGGAGATCATTCCTGTGTGGAATGCAGAGGTGAAAGAGAGAGGAGGGAGATCATTCCTGTGTGGAATGCAGAGGTGAAAGAGAGAGGAGGGAGATCATTCCTGCGTGGAATGCAGAGGTGAAAGAGAGAGGAGGGAGATCATTCCTGTGTGGAATGCAGAGGTGAAAGAGAGAGGAGGGAGATCATTCCTGTGTGGAATGCAGAGGTGAAAGAGAGAGGAGGGAGATCATTCCTGTGTGGAATGCAGAGGTGAAAGAGAGAGGAGGGAGATCATTCCTGTGTGGAATGCTGTTTCTCATCCAGAGTCACTTGACCTTCTGGAGTGTGATATTAAAATGTATTTATAGAATTATCAAGGGGCTATGTGTATTTTAGCCTTATTCTGATTCAAGGTTGTATCATACTGATGACAGTGTAAGGACCAGCCATTCCATTAAGTCCATTTCCATGTGAAAGGACCTATGAGCACCAACATGCAAAGTTTGTAGGAACATATCAAAGTTGGTGTCAAATGAAAGCTAAGGTCTCCACACAGTCTACACAGTGGATCTGCAACGGATCCGATGGAGCTCAATTTGCATAGCACTATAGTTCTATGTCCTTTTGTGGTGCACCTTTTTTTGTTAAATGTGGCGCTGTTAGACTAATGGTTAGAGTGTTGGGCCAGTAACCGAAAGGTTGCTAGGTTGAATCCCCGAGCTGACAAGGTACAAATCTGTCGTTCTGCCCCTAAACAAGGCGGTTAACCCACTATTCCTAGGCCGTCATTGTAAATAAGAATTTGTTCTTAACTGACTTGCCCAGTTAAATAAAGGCTAAATAAAACATTTAATAAACCAGAGCTCCGTTATACTGTGAAATCACTGTGGAGAGCCCTTAAAGAGTCTAGATTTTAGGGAAATGAAAGCATAGGTATCTTTTTCAACCATGAGAAATAAATAAAGGCTTTGATTTCTGGTCCTACAGATGGAAAATGGGTTTTAAAAAACATGTACTAGAAAAAGTCTTAAAGGAATTAGAAATACATCAAAACACAATCATGTTGAAGGCCCCTGCCAACTAATATCAACACTTATATTTAGTCTTAAAGGAATTAGAAATACATCAAAACACAATCATGTTGAAGGCCCCTGCCAACTAATATCAACACTTATATTTAGTCTTAAAGGAATTAGAAATACATCAAAACACAATCATGTTGAAGGCCCCTGCCAACTAATATCAACACTTATATTTAGTCTTAAAGGAATTAGAAATACATCAAAACACAATCATGTTGAAGGCCCCTGCCAACTAATATCAACACTTATATTTAGTTTAGAAATACATCAAAACACAATCAGAAATTATTTAGTCTTAAAGGAATTTTTCATGTTGAAGGCCCCTGCCAACTAATATCAACACTTATATTTGTCATTCTTATATTTAGTCTTAAAGGAATTAGAAATACATCAAAACACAATCAGATATCTTTAAGATATTTTCACATTTGTCATTCTATTACCAAAAACCCAGATATCTTTAAGATATTTTCACATTTCTCTCCCTCATAAGGAGGGAGCATTATGAAGATTCACAGTAACAAGTAAAGGTGGACCTAACAATTAGTTTAGGTCTAGCGTTTTTGCTGATAACAGTTTTGTTTATGAATTACTAATTGAATCGGTACCAAATCTGTAACAGAATGATTGCAATTGAATTGGCCACAATGGGTAATTATAATAGTGTTAAGGGAATTTTTATCAATGATGACTAATTATGTATACATTTCAATCAGGACTGACTAGTCCAAATGCTATTATGTACTGTACATGTATGAATTTTCTCTCTTGCTCCCATTCCCAATTGTATATAGTATAGTCAGGAGTTTAGAACAATGCCTTGGTACAAATGAATGAACTATCTCCAGATGGCAGGGACGGACTATCTCCAGACTGTCTAGAATGCTATCTACACTGACTGACCTTGGCTTTAGGCGAGGAGGGAAGGCTCGAGAACTATAGGGCCTCTCTACCAGTGTCAAGAAGAGATAGAACATTTAGAAAACGCTGACGTCATTTTCAGTTTATAACCTGTGGCAAAATGTGTATGAAGCAGTACTCTCTTGAATTAAACGCTGTTACCTGACTTTTAAGACCGGGGCTCTGTCCATTCTTATAAAATATAGGGTCTTACAAACCCTTCGAATGCATTGACAGAGTGTTTAATTTTGATTGGGAAATAAAACAGAGGAATTTAGAATTCCTTCAACAAATAGTCACAAACCACTGTTGCAGTAAAGCACAGCACAGTACAATGCAGTAGAGTGCAGTGCAGTAGAGCACAGTGCAGAACAGTAGAGCACGGTACAGTACAGTACAGTACAGTAGAGCACAGTACAGTAGAGTACAGTGTAGTAGAGCACAGCACAGTACAGTAGAGTACAGTGTAGTAGAGCACAACACAATACAGTAGAGTGCAGCAGAGTACAGTAGAGAACAGTACAGTACAGAAGAGCACAGCACAGTTCAGTAGAGCACAGTACAGTAGAGTACAGTGCTGTAGAGCACAGTACAGCACAGTACAGTAGAGCACAGTGCAGCAGAGCACAGTAGAATACATTAAAGAAATGTACTGTAGAGTAGTGTAGTAGAGTTCTATACTGTACTGTACTCTACTGTTCTGTATTGTACTGTTCCGTACTGCTCTGTGCTGTACTGTACTGTGCTGTACTGTACTGTTCTGTACTACTCTGTACTGCTCTGTGCTGTACTGTACTGTACTGTTCTGTGCTGTACTTAACTGTACTGTACTGTACTGTTCTGTACTGCTCTGTGCTGTACTGTACTGTACTGTTCTGTGCTGTACTTAACTGTACTGTACTGTACTGTTCTGTACTGCTCTGTGCTGTACTGTACTGTACTGTTCTGTACTGTTCTGTGCTGTACTGTACTGTACTGTTCTGTACTGTTCTGTGCTGTACTGTACTATACTGCTCTGTGCTGTACTGCTCTGTGCTGTACTCTACTGTTCTGTACTACTCTGTACTGCTCTGTGCTGTGCTGTACTGTACTGTACTGCTCTGTGCTGTACTGTACTGTTCTGTACTGTTCTGTACTGCTCTGTACTGTTCTGTACTGCTCTGTGCTGTACTGTATTGTACTGCTCTGTGCTGTGCTGTGCTGTACTGTACTGTACTGTACTGTGCTCTACTGTTCTGTACTGTACTGTGTTCTGCTGTTCTGTACTGTACTGTACTCTACTGTAAAAGAGATCTTTGTATCAGCATGACTCCCTGTCAAAATAAAAGCTAAATAAAATACTCTACTTTACTGTACCCTGCATTACTGTGCTGTACTGTCCAAACATAGACGTCTATAATTGGTACAGATTTGGTCTGGACCAAACACATTTGGTGCTGTTTGGGGGCGGAGCAAATTAGTATAAATCTAGTGTGTAGAATAATACCCAAACATGCAAAGGAGGATATTACATATTCTTACCTTTGTGTACTATTCAGGATACATCACCATGAAGAGAATGACAGAATTACATCCATAATGATGCATTTCTGTATAGTACAGATCTAGGACCCATGATGTCATTCTGTTACCGAGTGTTGATCCATTTCACTTACTGTAGTTCAATAACCAAAAGAGATTTTTTCAAACTCAAGGTGTCATATCATAGCTGAGTTTTTGGAAAACGTGGTCACATAAAAAACTGGGGGAGATTTGTACTGTAATTCTTTTACCAAACTTCGCACCTGCACTGTTCCTTAAGTAAATATGTTTTAATAAAATAGGAGGCAGTTGTTAAAAGAAGACATGCACATACAGTTGAAGTCGGAAGTTTACATACACTTCGGTTGGAGTCATTAAACTTGTTCTTCAACCACTCCACAAATTTCTTGTTAACAAACTATAGTTTGGCAAGTCAGTTAGGACATCTACTTTGGTCATGACACAAGTAATTTTTCCAACATTTGTTTACAGACAGATTATTTAACTTATAATTCACTGTTTCAGAAGTTTACATACACTAAGTTGACTGTGCCTTTAAGGACAACAAAGTCAAGGTATTGGAGTGGCCTTCAAAAAGCCTTGACCTCAATCCTATAGATTTGTGGGCAGAACTGAAAAAGTGTGTGCAAGCAAGGAGGCCTACAAACCTGACTCAGTTACACCAGCTCTGTCAGGAGGAATGGGCCAAAATTCACCCAACTTATTGTGGGAAGCTTGTGGAAGGCCACCTGAAAAGTTTGACCCAAGTTAAACAATTCAAAGGCAATGCTACCAAATACTAATTGAGTGTATGTAAACCCACTGGGAATGTGATGAAAGAAATTAAAGCTGAAATAAATCATTCTCTCTACTATTATTCTGACATTTCACATTCTTAATATAAAGTGTTCATCTAACTGACCTAAGACAGGGGATTTTTACGAGGATTAAATGTCAGTAATTGTGAAAAACTGATTTTAAATGGATTTGGCTAAGGTGTATGTAAATGTCCGACTTCAACTGTAGGTGTATGGTTTGTTCAACTTTGCAATAAATGGTTTTTGCTTGGGATACATTTTAAAGTGAAAAAGTGAGTCTCAGCATCACGCTGTTACCGTGGAATTGCCATTAACTAATTTGTTTAGTCTAGTCGATTGTACATCCATTACATTTTGTCCATGCATACCAACTACATTTGTTCATCCAAGCTTGTGGGTCCAAGACAAAGTGTGACCTCAAATATCATTGGAGCCCAATCTTATTTTCAGCTAAATCTGACAACTGGAATCCACAGTCAATGTTCTACGTAAAGTTAGCTTCTGTATTTGACTGAAGGCCAGCCAGCACACCTTGAGGAGGATGTTTACGAGCATGAAAACACCTCTCTCAGCAATAACGTCAGTGTAAATAAGTAGAGGGGAAGAAAAGTTTCAGAGTTTCAAATGAAAGAAGAAGAAAAAAGAGAACAGCTATGCGATGCTGACACCACACAATTCTAACAGAGCTTTTTAGTCGGAATATCTTGCCTTGTGCCTAACCTTCAAGTTACATTCCACTTTGTTTATTCAGTATTGTGGCAGGTTATGTAAAACTTTTTGGGGAAGATTTCATTGGAATGAGGTTATCATTGGCTATCTACACTACATGAACAAAAGTATGTGGACTCCTGCTCATCGAACATCTCATTCCAAAATCATGGACATTAATATGGAGTTGGCCTTTGCTGCTATAACAGCCTCCATTCTTCTGGTAAGGCTTTCCACTAGATGAGGGGACTTGCTTAGTTCTTCCACACCGATCTCGACAAACCTTGCTTTGTACACGGGGGCATTGTCATGCTGAAAGGGCCTTCCCCAAACTGTTGCCACAAAGTTGGAAGGACAAAATCATCTAGAATGTCATTGTATGCTGTAGCGTTAAGATTTCCCTTCACTAGAAATAAGGGGCCTATCCCAAACCATTAAAAACAACCTCAGACTATTATTCGTCCTCCACCAAACTTTACAGTTGGTAATATGCATTGGGGCTGGTAGCGTTCTCCTGGCATCTGCAAAACCCGGATTCGTCCGTGGACTGCCAGATGGCAAACCCTGATTCATCACTCCAGAGAACACATTTGCACTGCTCTAGAGTCCAATGGTGGAGAGCTTTACACTACTCCAGCTGACGCTTGGCATTGCACATGGTGATCTTAGTCTGAGTGGCTGCTCGGCCATAGAAACCCATTACATGAAGCTCCCTTCGAACAGTTATTTTTATGATGTTGCTTCCAGAGGCAGTTTGGAACTTGGTAGTGAGTGTTGCAACCGAGGACAGATGATTTTTACGCGCTACGTGCTTCACCCCTTGGCGGTCCCGTTCTGTAAGCATGTGTGGCCTACCACTTCGTGGCTGAGACGTTTTTACTCCTAGACTTTTCCACAATAACAACACTTACAATTGCAGCTCTAGCAGGGCAGAAATTTGACAAACTGACTTGTTGGAAAGGTGGCATCTTATGACGGTAAGGCCATTCTATTGCCAATGTTTGTCTATGGTGATTGCATAGCTGTGTGCTCGATGTTATACACCTGTCAGCAACGGGTGTGACTGAAATAGCCAAATTCACTAATTTGAAGGGGTGCTTTTGTATTTATAGTGTAATTTGAGTCACACTTTATTTGGATAGTCTGGATAGTCCAGCTGTAGATGCTCTACAGATGGTCATACTATTAACAGTTATATGTTGATAAGCAAAAGCTTGCTAAGGTTAGGACTTGTCAAACAGTATTGTTTCTGTCCCTCTCCTCTCCCCAATCTGGGCTTGAACCATTGCACACATAAACAACAGACTCCCTTGAAGCATCGTTACCTATCTCTCTACAAAGCCACGACCCTTGTAGAGCAAGGGGAAACAACTACTTCAACGTCTCAGAGAGAGTGACGTCACCAATTGAAATGCTACTAGCGCGCACTGCTACTAGCGAGCCATTTCACACTGGTTACACTAGGGTAAGGTTTAAGGTTAAGTTTAGGGTTAGGATAAGGGTTAAGGTTAGGGTTAGTCGATAGATAGTTGAAAGGTTACTGATAGTCCATCTGTAGATGCTATACAGACTATCCAAATAAAGTGTAACCTTATTTTTTTCATAACAGAGGAAACAGAATGACAGAACATATTTTTCAACTACGGTATATAAAATATTATTTTATACACTGTAGTTGAAAAATATGTTCTGTCATTCAGCATGATGTCCTTACAATGATCTTCTACCACGTAATACAAACCATTCTGTGGATGCTTCACCTAATTGTTAATTTTAATAAAACTCTAGAGACAATCAAAACAATCAGATTACAGTTTGATCACACAGCACTTCTTCCCCAGGGCTTTACTGTCAAAATGCAAGTAACAAATCCTATTCAAGGTGAGTCTGTGAAAACAAAATTGAATCTTAAAGAACGCAATCTACTCTGAGCCTTGTAATTTCTTGTCATTACAAAAACTGTAACAATAAAAAGTGCAGTTGCAGAAATTTGTCCTGAGTTTAGAGTGAGGACACAGTTTGTCCTCCACGGCAGTCAGGATGCAGAGCAGAGCTCCTTAATTGAAGAGCCTAAAATAGAGCCTCCCGATTAGGGCTGGAGAGGCCTTAGCCCACTCTGCTCCCCTCAGCAGTCTATTACACTCTGACTCCATCATCCCACAAAACACTCCAGATAAAAACCAACCATTAAAAAGCTGTACAACATGACTAACTGGGAGATGAACCCACGATAGCCCTCTGAGCTAAAGCTGATGATTGAGGCACCTGTCTGGGAAAAGACTCAAGGAAAAGCTATTCATTATCATGCAGGTGTTGTTGACTGAACCACCTCTTCTACACAAAGACGTGTATAACCACACAAAGACTGGAATGACTGAGTTCATTCATTGCTCTCTTACACTACTTATATGATGACTTACAGTTGAAGTCGGAAGTTTACATACACCTTAGCCAAATACATTTCAACTCCGTTTTTCATAATTCCTGACATTTAATCATCCCAGTAAAAATTCCCTGTCTTAGGTCAGTTAGGCTCACCACTTTATTTTGAGAATGTGAAATGTCAGAATAATAGTAGAGAGAATGATTAATTTATTTCATCACATTCCCAGTGGGTCAGAAGGTACACTCAATTAGTATTTGGTAGCGTTGCCTTTAAATTTTAACTTGGTTCAAACGTTTCGGGTAGCCTTCCACAAACTTCCCACAATAAGTTGGATGAATTTTGGCCCATTCCATCTGGCAGAGCCAGGTTTTTTTTAAGTGTACCTTAATTTAACTAGGCAAGTCAGATAACAACAAATTCTTATTTTCCTCATGATGCCATCTATTTTGTGAAGTGCACCAGTCCCTCCTGCAGCAAAGCACCCCCATAGCTGTTGTTCTGGGATTGATTTGCACTTTTCGCACCAAAGTACGTTCATCTCTAGGATAGAGAGGAGACAGAACGCGTCTCCTTCCTGAGCAGTATGACGGCTGCTTGGTCCCATGGTGTTTATACTAGCGTACTATTGTTTGTACAGATGAACGTGGTACCTTCAGGCATTTGGAAATTATTCCCAAGGATGAACCAGACTTGTGGAGGTCTACAATTTATTTTCTGAGGTCTTGGCTGATTTCTTTTGATTTTCCCATGATGTCAAGCAAAGATGCTTGAGTTTGAAGGTAGGCCTTGAAATACATCCACAGGTACACCTCCAATTGACTCAAATGATGTCAATTAGCCTATCAGAAGCTTCGAAAGCCATGACATAATTTTCTGGAATTTTCCAAGCTGTTTAAAGGCACAGTCAACTTAGTGTATGTAAACTTCTGACCCACTGGAATTGTGATACAGTGAATTATAAATGAAATAATCTGTCTGTAAACAATTGTTGGAAAAATTACTTGTGTCATGCACAAAGTAGATGTCCGAACCGACATGCCAAAACTATAGTTTGTTAACAAGAAATTTGTGGAGTGGCTTGGCTTGAATAACACAACACTGCTTTCTACTGGCAAATATAGTGTATTGCAATTGGCAACAGAGGTTCCTGAGATAAACGAGGTTGGAAAAAAGTTTAGTTCATACAATTCACTGGGTGTATGCTTTTGTGTGAATAAGAACCATCATAGCATAGACCTGCAATAATATGTTCCCTATTGTTAAAGAGTACATCCCTGTATTGTTTTACTAATGTTAAGAAGCATTCCCAGTCACTAATCAAACTTTCTGATGAGAGGATATTGAAATAACATTGTTTATTTAACCTTTAATTAACCAGGCAAGTCAGTTAAGAACAAACTCTTATTTAGAATGACGGCCTTACATGGCCAAACCCTAACAACATTGGGCCAATTGTGCACCGTCCTTTGGGACTCCCAATCACGGCCAGTTGTGATACAGCCTGGAATCGAACCAGGGTCTGTAGTTACCCCTCTAGCACAGTGCCTTAGACCCAGAGAAGACATAGGTAGTAGCCAAAGGCTGATGAGTAAGACATCACACATGGTTTGATGTATGAGACAATCCTGTCTGAAGTCACAGAGAAGAATCTCTCGTCACGGGCAAGTCAACGCCTGCATTTGGAGTGACTGCTCTGTTGACTGTTTTTTGTTCTCTCTCAGCCAGGTGAGATGATGACGTACTGGGACAAAAATCACAAAACCAAACAGGATCTGAAGTCTGAACCACAGCTAGGGATTTTAGGTTCAGTGATGACAATCACCTTTAAATCTTAAAAACACCAGAATCGTGTTGTCTCTACCCACCAGGTGGCGTGTTGTAACAACAGGTAGGATTATCTGAGAGGATCAGGAGACAACTGCAATCCCTACTAATCCTGCTAAGAATCCCAGGGATTTTAATGTTATGTTTGTATGGGAAACAAATGAATGTGTGGGGGTATAGCCAATGATCATTGGGTATAGCCCTAATGATCAACTGGTTTATAAAGTCAGAAATAAACTAATGTGAGCCACCTTAAATAAAAAATAACAATAGCAATAAAATAACAATAATTGACCCTTTATCAGATCACTTTATAAAGCTCATGATTAAACTAATTTAATTTTGTTATATAGGATTATTGAAGTATTCAAAGTGCATATTTTAGGACAGTTAAGAATAAAGTGTTATGTTGTCATGGAAACATTATGACAGCCTATTTGGACTGAGTCTAAATTGAGGTAGCCTATAATAGGATACTGTATAAACGTGAATGTTCCCTGGTCTCGGCGCAGTCCTTGCTATTTGATAAAAATCACAACATACCTTACATATTTCAATATTTTTGTGTGCTGACAATGCGAACTCAAAACGTATGCGTGACAACTAAACACTCTTGAGAATAATACCAAAATAGTACTTTCAAGTGAAGCACCACAGGTTGTAAAATACAAGGTAAATTAACGCAACGGGAAATATACAGGAAATTAACAAATCAAGACTTTTGAAAGAGGCAAAGATTTGCCGAAAAAAGTTTACACAAAGAAATTGGTCCAAATTCCAAAACCCATGCGACAGCTTCCTTTCCCTGACTCTGCGTCTGAGGTAGACAAGACTAATCTTATAGGTCAACAATCTGAATTCGGCCTTGCCTATAGGCTGACGGATATGTCACATATGAGTTCTTCCGCTATCGACAGCTGAAGACGCAAGACAATCTTTGACAATTGTTTAAGTTCATGTTGGCGTTTACAAAGGCATTGAAGAGACATAGAAGGTATGTTGAATGACGAAGATAAACTTTTATATTATTATAATTGGCCAGACACTCGAATCTGCACAGCTACGTTGTAATAACTCCTATAATTGTTTGTCCTTATATGACTATGGCTTATCCTCAGTAGCCTATACAATTAAACTGAGAGAAGTAAAACATAGAATGAATGAACATTGATGCTCAGTACCTAAACTAAACGTAGAGTGGTTTTATAGCGTCTTCAATGTTTTTACACTTTCAGATTTGTCTGAATGACTTGGGCAAGTTCTAAAATATCCTGAATGATAGCCTATAATCAAAGATTGGCTAATATAAATATCCCATCATATTTGATTCATGCTTTATTCTGGTTTCTCTGTTTTATATTTGGCAGACATACTAGTCTGTCCTTAATGTACTGATATGAACCAGGCTATATGACGTGAACCAGGCTATATGACGTGAACCAGGCTATATGACGTGAATCAGGCTATATGACGTGAATCAGGCTATATGACGTGAATCAGGCTATATGACATGAACCAGGCTATATGACGTGAACCAGGCTATATGACGTGAACCAGGCTATATGATGTGAACCAGGCTATATGACGTGAACCAGGCTATATGACGTGAACCAGGCTATATGATGTGAACCAGGCAGACATGTACCAGGGTATATGATGTGAACCAGGCTATATGACATGTACCAGGGTATATGACGTGAACCAGGCTATATGACATGTACCAGGCTATATGACGTGAACCAGGCTATATGACGTGTACCAGGCTATATGACGTGAACCAGGCTATATGACGTGTACCAGGCTATATGACATGAACCAGGCTATATGACGTGTACCAGGCTATATGACGTGAACCAGGCTATATGACGTGAACCAGGCTATATGACGTGAACCAGGCTATATGACGTGAACCAGGTGTAACAGTATAACTTTAGACCGTCCCCTCGCCCATACCCGGGCGCGAACCAGGGACCCTCTGCACACATCAACAACAGTCACCCACGAAGCATGGTTACTCATCGCTCCACAAAGCAAGGGGAACCACTACTTCAAGGTCTCAAAGCGAGTGACGTCACCGATTGAAACGCTATTAGCGCGCACCCCCGCTAACTAGCTAGCCATTTCACATTGGTTACACAGGCTATATGACGGGAACCAGGCTATATGACGGGAACCAGTCTATATGATGGGATCCAGGCTACTGTATATGATGTGATTGAACAAGTCTCTTCTACAGTCTTGTCTATTTATTGTCTGGTGATGTTTATATAACATATATAACATCACACACTAGCATTTTACGTTGTAACATTGTGCCAACAAATAGACAAGAGCACACACCTAGACAAGACTACATGCCTATCTTATCCAATAGTTTTGATGTATCACAGATGGGTAGCTAGTATTTCATTAAGCTGTCATTGTAAGGTCTGAAATTAGATCCGACTTTATGGGAATAAACCAGTAGGAAATCAATGAATTATAATGACTTTGTAAAAGGTGTTTTTTATTTGTAATAACACTGACATGATACTGAAAATCCAATTATTGCACAGCACACCCCACACAGACAGCATGCTGCAGACTTAAAAAATGAATGTTAGTTATCTCTTTGTAATCTGATCGAGTCTCTTGATACGTTTCTTTATACAAGGAGTTGTCTGTTGTCTGTTGTGACCCGCAGTGTCTGACTGAGTCATTCAGACAGTGTGCAGCAGGCCAAAGGGATTTCACTAATTAGCCCCTGGCATCTGCTACTTGTGTGGTATGAGAGAGAAAGAGAGAAAGAGAGAGGGGGGTGGGGGGCGGATGGACAGACAGACAGTGAGCCTCCGAGGTTCAGTCAGGAGTGTGTTACATGGGCGGATGGATGGACAGACAGACAGTGAGCCTCAGAGGTTCAGTCAGAAGTGTGTTACATGGGGAACATGGATGGCTAGGCTTAAAACAAACAAGGATAAAAAGGGATTTCTTTAGGAGGCGGAAATGAACGAGTGTGGGAATATTTGGGTTTCCCATGCGTTCAATAACATGCCCATGCTATATATTTGAATAACACATTACTAGTGAGCGTACTTTCAGTCATATGTTTTCAAGAACAAGGGATTAGAAAAAAGAATTGTAAAATGATTTACTAAAGTGTGAAAATCACATGTAGGCTATATCTGGCCTAACGTGTTTCAAAAACAATAAGAACACATTTTCAGACAGGTTACAAGCGGCTGTGAAATTAGCGAGGATGTAAAAGCAAGACTGAAGGAGGTGGGGATTTCAATTGGCTTGCTAGCCAAGTGGTCAGAACACAAACCAAGCCATGAGTGTCTGGAGAATACCCATCTACAGATCATAGATATTTTACAGTACAGTGTGTGCATGGATCTGGGATGAAACTGCCAGAATGAACCATAATGTATTAGAGTAATTACTTTGTGTGATTAGATTCAGATCAAGCCATGCTATTTCTGCTGATGCATCCTTTGCTACTGTCCCAGAGCTCAGAAAAGGGAATTGATTCATACCCCGTAAAGTCTAGAGTCAGACTATGTCCATTCAGATATTTCAAGTGTCTAGTTATTGGGATGCTGGGAGAGCTTCATAGCCCCCATGATGTAGTACAGTAGCAGCTCACAATCAAAGCCCCCTGGGCTCCCATCTCATTATGCAACGCTCTGAGCTCCGGCTGGCCCCTCCTGATGACTTCACGATGTGGAAAATTCTACTGAGCGACCACAGAACTCGTATAGGAGCAGGCCTGCTGAATGCTTAGTGGTCGGAGCTGGGGGACTAATAAAGTCGAGAGACTGAGGCAGGCAGATTATACGGAGGGTATTAGGTCTTCTGCTTTTGCCGTGGATAATCAGATATGGGAATGCTGATTGGGGGAGGTGACACTATTGTTTAGGAGTTGATTAGATGTTTTTCCTGGTCACAAACAACTGGCCCTATGAACATCGGTTCATCAGCATATAAAATACATTATTTTCAAGGATCATACTATATAACTACTGCTGTAGATCCCTTCTCTAAAACAAATCTTGGTTGACTGTGAGTCGTTTGACTTTCGACCAATTGATTGGTCGAAATTTTAAAACATGTATTTTCCATATATAGACACACTCTATGTTTGAATAAAATCATATAGGCTGCTGAGCTTGTCTGATGCTTTAAGCACTGCGATTAAAAATTAAGACACACAAAGTACTAAAGAAGGAACCAGAGATCAATATTGACTAACCAGAAGAAAAAAACCTGTTCCCGACCCTCCTCCTCCCGCTGCCCTCTGCTGCTGGGCTTCGCAGATTCAGCCGTTAAAGACGCTGCATGGTCATTCTGCCGTCTGCATTGGCCGTGCAGCATTTAGGGTGATGCGGCCTCTGCAGAAGTCAGGACATTCATACTTCTTGCACTTCACCGAGCAGCGCAGAGCTGTTGTGAAGGAAGTTGTCAAAGGAAGTGAGTTTGTGTTTATACAGGACATCCCGCCCTCACCTACCATCAACCAATAATGTCAATCCAGAGCTATAAGTGCCCTCCTCATTGTTAAACTTTTTAGAGGCGCTCAGCAATGTGATACGGAGCTCAATTTGGCCTCTGCATGCCTCCGGACTCTTTGCAATTGCATCACACCATCCATACGACGCTTTCGATCACATTTCCGGATCAAGCATAAATGGGCTCTTACGCTCCTGAAGTTGGCTCTTGCTCCACTAATAGGCTATACCAGCGGTCAGAAACCTTTTCCATTTGGAGTGCCAATTTATCGTACCATTTCTGCTGATCTGCGTGCCAGTCATAATTTTCAAATGCACTTTTTCATGGAACAGTTTCATTTCATTTTAATAAAGTTTTCATATCTCAAAATCAATATCATGTGGTTAATCAACATTCGATCTAATTTAAAATGTTACAAATCTAAAAGTAACTTCTATTACCATTGCCAATATGTAAAAATAGTCTACAGTGACAAGAAAAAGTATGTGAACCCTTTGGAATTACCTGGATTTCTGCATAAATTTATCATAAAATTAATATTCACAACAGTAGACAAACACAGTCTGCTAAAACTAATGACACACAAACAATTCTATGTTTTCATGTCTTTATTGAACACACCGTGTAAACATTCACAGTGTATGGTGGAAAATGTATGTGAACCCTTGGATTTAATAACTGGTTTGGCAGCAATAACCTCAACCAAACATTTTCTGTAGTTGCTGATCAAACCAGCACAACGGTCAGGAGGAATTTTGGACCATTCATCTTTGCAAAACTGTTTCAGTTCAGCAATTTTCTTAGGATGTCTGGTGTGAACCGCTCTTGAGGTCATGCCACAGCATCTCAATCGGGTTGAGGTCAGAACTCTGACTGGGCCACTCCAGAAGGCATATTTTTTTCTGTTGAAGCCATTCTGTTGTTGATTTACTTCTGTGTTTTGGATCGTTGTCCTGTTGCATCACCCAACTTCTGTTGAGCTTCAATTGGTGGACAGATAGCTTTATATTCTCCTTCAACATGTCTTGATAATCTTGGGAATTAATTTTTCCGTCGATGATAGCAAGCTGTCCAGGCCCTGAGGCAGCAAAGCAGCAATGCTCCCTCCACCATACTTTAAAGTTGGGTGAGGTTTTGATTTTGGTGTGCTGTGCTGTGCCTTTTTTTCTCCACACATAGTGTTGTGTGTTCCTTCCAAACAAGTCAACTTTAGTTTAATATGTCCATAGAATATTTTGCCAGGAGTGCTGTGGAACATCCACATGCTCTTTTTCGAACTTCAGACGTGCAGCAATGTTTTTCTTGGACAGCAGTGGCTTCTTCTGTGGTGTTCTCCCATGAACACCATTCTTGTTTAGTGTTTTACGTATCGTAGACTCGTCAACAGAGATGTTAGCACGTTCCAGAGATTTCTGTAAGTCTTTAGCTGACACTCTAGGATTCTTCTTAACCTCATTGAGCATTCTGCGCTGTGCTCTGGCAGTCATCTTTGCAGGACGGCTACTCATAGTGAGAGTAGCAACAGTGCTTTCTCCATTTATGGACAATTTGTCTTACCGTGGACTGATGAACATTAAGGCTTTTAGAGATACTTTTGTAAATGCAATAATTTGTGTGTTATTAGTTTAAGCACACTGTGTTTGTCTATTGTTGTGACTTAGATGAAGATCATATCAATTTTTATGACATATTTATGCTGAAATCTAGGTAATTCCAAAGGGTTCACATACTTTTTCTTGCCACTGTACATAAAGCCAACAAATAAAAAACATTGCAGCCCGCAGGTGGAAAATATCCTGATAAAAATAAATATCATTTAAATGACATTGGCTACACATGGCTTGTCTGCAAGGAACTTTAAACATTGTATCAACTTGGTCTGGCCAGAAGCTCTGCTAGCCGACTTGCAACATTGTATAAAGTAATCAAGTAGGCCTATTTTATGACGATTCCACCGGATCAGAGCCGGACATTTTTTCCCCTTTCATGCTGAGTGGTTCTCAAAAGGGAGAGAGCTGGAAAGATTTTTTAAATAGTCTACATTGAGGAACTATTGTCATTCTCTATGGATGTAAAAACAAACTTTGTTTACTTGCGCTCTGCAAACAACGTGTCCACTCCTACAATGTCAACAGTAAGATCTAATAATAATAATAAAAATATATTGAATGCATTATCAGAAATGACCATAACCAAACAAACATTGTAGATGAGAAATATGGTAATTAATGGTAAATGTACTACTGATGATACTGGTGTAATGGACAGGTGTGAATCAGACTGGTGTCTCATGTGCCATACATTTTTTTATATATGCATTTGCCACTGCTCGACTAAAAAAATCTTGGTCGACCAACAGCCTGTCAATCAAAAAATGGACCAGTCTACTAAATGGGGTCAGCCCTACATTATATACACTGAACAAAAATATAAACGCAACATGCAACAATTTCAAATAGTTCAGAACTTTGACATCAGCAATTCACGCTGTCTGCCATCTGCCCGGGTACAGTTGAAACCAGGATTCCAAGAGTGTGCAAAGCTGTCATCAAGGCAAAGGGTGGCTACTTTGAAGAATCTAAAATAGAACATATATTTTGATTTGTTTATAACTTTTTTAATTACTACATGATTCCATGTGTGTTATTTCATTTCATTGATGTCCATACTATTATTCTTCTATGTAGAAAATAGCAAAAATATACACAAACACACATACACACACACTTTGTCAGGGCGTTCCACAGGGGTGCTGGCCCATATTGACTCCAATGCTTCCCACAGTTGTGTCAAGTTGGCCGGATGTCCTTTGAGTGGTGGACCATTTTTAATACACACATTTTTGAACGTGAAACACCCAGCAGCATTGCAGTTCTTGGCACAAACCGGTGCGCCTGCACCTACTGCGATACCCCGTTCTAAGGGACTGAATCTTTTGCCTTGCCCAGTTTCCCTCTGAATGACATACATACACAATCCATGGCTCAATTACCCCAAGGCTTAAAAAAACATTTTTAAACATGTCTCCTCCCCTTCATCTACACGGATTAAAGTGGATTTAACAAGTGACATCAATAAGGGATCATAGCTTTCACCTGGATTCACCTGGTCAGTCTATGCATGGAAAGAGCAGGTGTTCCTAATGATTTATATTTATATTCTGGAGTAATTTCTTTCTTTTTGCTTTTTGGATTTTGTGTGTATTGTTTTGTGTTGCTAGGTATTACTGCATTTAGAAACACAAGCATTTAGCTGCACCTGCGATAACATCTGCAAATTTGAGTGCGCGACCAATACACTTATTATTTAGTGTTATTTTGTCAAGTCTGACGGTCTCTTTCCAACTTACTAATAATATCCCAATGAGCTCACCATGAGTTTCTGTGAACTCTTTGAAGGATCCCATTGCTTAGTGTGATACTGAATGAACTACGCTGATTCCAAAGCCTGGCCTGCATGTGTTGGCTGGCCAGAGTGTGGTTGTATGTTTGAGGTGTGGATACCACAGTGTTGTCAACAGACCCAGGGCAGCTGCACCAAGTAAAGAATGTATGGAGCCTACAAAGAGACCACAACACATCTAAAAAATTCTCTCCCCTGACTTTTAACCACTAATTCTAAAGGGGTCAAAACAAAAGTTGGAGGGAGAGAGGATCCCAAAGCACAACTTGTTGAGTCTCGATATGAACGAATATGAATGAGGGCAGTTACTTAATATCTTTTCGACAACTATGTGAAAAATCTGTATATATACGGATTGGGACTGAGAGTTTCCGTCTCCGTCTGCTCACCATATGTTGGTGTATTGGTATTTGGTATTTTATTAGGATCCCCATTATCTGTTGCAAAAGCAGCAGCTACTCTTCACACAAAACATGAAACATAATACAGAATTACATAATACAGAACATCAATAGACAAGAACAGCTCAAGGACAGAACTACATACATTTGAGTGTGTGTGAGGCATTTGTCTCCACATGTATGACGTTCACAAGCTCCTCACATTGACAAGTGAATCATGAGAGTGAATGGCAAATGCAGTGCTTTTCTCTCAGTTTATCAAAGCTTAACAAAGGTACTGGGCCTGGTAAATGCATCCAGTGTTTAAATAGTGGACCTCTTAGATTGAAATGTTGCCTGATATCAAAGTCTTTGCCAGATTTGTGCTAATTTCTGCACTGTTAAAAGTGTATTCAAAATCTATAGTGATCCACAATGACCCAAAGGATTCAAGGGTTCTTTAACTTAAGTACAGTATTGGCCATCTTATCCAAATATATTGTTCATACACAAAGCAAAAAAAAAACATTTTCATCTCATGCACATAACTTCCGTGTTGTAATATTTAAATTTATTGACAGTGTATGTCATGGTACTGACCCAGCTCCTCTCCCCGGCATGCCCATAGGAGTCCCAGATGAACATGGAGAGCCTGAGCAAGCCAGAGCTGCTAATGCTGTTCAGTGTCCTGGAAGGAGAGCTGGAAGCCCGTGACCTGGTCATTGAGGCCCTCAGGGTAAGAGCTATCCTTCTCCCCAGTCTTTTCCCTTGTTTCATTTCCAAGCAGGGCCCCAATGCCCCTCAATGATGCCACCCATTGAGTATCATGTGAGGTCCAAGCATAGAGATATAACTATGATTTATACTTATGTCCGAGGAGTTTCCATGAAGCGCATGAAACAAATGAGAACATTGGTTCGAGTTGCACATTCTGTTTACTGACAAGAGGCCTACCTGAGAGATAGCAGGTTGGGCAGGTAACAAGTATCCTACTACACCGGCTCTGATGCTCGTCGGGTGTGGCAGGGCTTGAAAACTATTACAGACTACAAAGGGAAACCCAGCCACAAGCTGCCCAGTAACGCGAGCCTACCAGACAAGCTAAATGCCTTTTAGCTTAACTCTTTTTCTTAACTCTTTCTCCGGGCACTGTGGAAGCGCAGGTTCCTCCCTTAGTGCCCGCTCGATGTCCGTGTCCACCTCCCATACTACCGGTGCTACCAGCTTGGCAGCCGGAATGATGGGAGTAGGATCGATGGACCGGTCATCAGTGTCGTATAGGCGGGACAGCGGGTCGGCCTTAGTATTGAGGGAACCTGGTCGATGCGAGATCGTAAAACGAAATCGGGTGAAATACATGGCCCACCTTGCCTGATGAGGATTCAGTCTCCTAGCTGATCGGATATACCCAGGTTACGGTGGTCAGTCCAGATGAGAAAAGGGTGCTTAGCCCCCTCAAGCCAGTGTCTCCACACCTTCAGAGCCTTAACCATGGCCAACAACTCCCTATCCCCCACATCCTAATTCCGCTCCGCTGGCCCGAGCTTCTTCGGAAAAAAAGCACAGGGGCGGAGCTTCGGTGGCGTACCCGAGTGCTGGGAGAGCACAGCTCCAACCCCAGCCTCGGATGCGTCCATCTCAACTATAAATGCCAAAGAAGGGTCCGGATGCGCCAGCACTGACTCTTCGGTGCACAGCGCCTTCAAACGGCAGAACGCTCCGTCCGCCTCTGCTGACCACTGCAAACGCACCGGACCCCCTTCAGCAGTGAGGTAATAGGGGCCGCCACCTGGCCAAAGCCCCGGATAAACCTCCGGTAGTAATTGGCAAACCCTAAGAACCACTGCACCTCCTTTTCTGTGGTGGGAGTCAGCCAATTACTCACGGCCTTGACGCGATCACCCTCCATTACAACCCCCGAGGCGAAAATGCGATAACCCAGGAAGGAAACGTCTCGTTTGTAAAATTCACATTTCTCTGCCTTCACATACAGGTCACGCTCCAGCAGTCGCCCAAGAACCTTGCTGGTCTAGCCGGATAGACATGTCGATCAGCTCATCCAAGCTGAGCGTAGTGTCCCGACAAGCCAGCTCCCTGAGGACTTCCTCTCTTAGGCTACACCTGTAATGGTCTATCAGGGCCCTGTCGTTCCACCCAGCTCCAGCGGCCAAAGTCCGGAAATCCAATGCAAAGTCCTGCGCGCTCCTCGTCCCCTGCCGGAGATGGAACAACCACTCACCCGCCGCTCGGCCCTCCGGAGGATGATCGAACACAGCCCGGAAATAGCGGGTGAACTCCAGGTAGTGGCCCCTCGCTGAGTCGGGCCCGTTCCAAACGGCGTTGGCCCACTCCAGGGCCCTACCCGTCAGGCAGGAGACGAGGACACTCACGCTCTCCTCGTCCGAGGGAGCAGGCCGAACAGTGGCCAGCTAGAGCTCTAGTTGTAGCAGAAATCCTTGGCACCCCGCCGCCGCTCCATCGTACTCCCTTGGAGGCGTGATGCGCAGAGCGCTGTCACCGGATCCCGCTGGAGGAGATGGTAGAGTTGCTGGTGGGAGGGTAGGTGGGGTAGTAGGGAGACCACTCCTCTCCCAACGGTCCATCCTCTCCATCATATGATCTATTGCTGATCCGATGCGATGGAGGATGGACGTATGTTGAAGGACTCTCTCCTCCATCGTGGGGAGAGGGGTGGTCACTGCTCCTGCTGACTCCATCTGGTGGTGCCGGCTTCTGTAACGACGGGTGAGTGAAATGAGTGAGGAGTCAAATGCAGAGAGCGAAATGACCGGGAAAACGCTTTAATGTCCTTCAAAACATAACAGGTCCAAAACATGGGTGAATGCCCAAAACACTGGCGCTAAACAAACCCAAAACCTAAATACAAACACTGGACAGCGAAAACCCAAAACAAAACACGATACATCACCAAACGTAACAACCAACAAGCCAGCACAAACACCAGCGGGCAAAACTAACTTAAATAATACCCATCCCAAAACCCCAACAATGAACAGGTGAAAACAATTAGACAAAAACAAACGAAAAGGAAAAAGGGATCGGTGGCAGCTAATAGACCGGCGACGATGACCGCCGAGTGCCACCTGAGCAGGAAGGGGAGCCACCTTTGGTGGTATTCGTGACACTCATCCTAATATGTTGTATTGAGTACTGAGTACATTACAAAGTAACCTGAGTAATACAATAAACTATACCATATCCAGGTGAACAGAAATGTCAGAAATCAAGGACCCCGTAGAGCATTCTTGTGTTGTGTCTAGACCTCATTCCACACATCTCCTGGGCACTGGCCATCTATGGCAAGGCAATTTAGTGCACCCTGCTAGGTGGTTGGAGGATGACTACTGCAGTATGATGGGTGGTTGGAAGATGACTATTACACCCTGATGGGGGGATGGAAGATGGCTACTGCATTGTGATGGGTGGAAGGGAGATGACTACTGCAGTGTGATGTGTGGGTGGAATATGACTACTGCAGTGTGGTGGGTGGGTGGAAGATGACTACTGAAGTGTGATGGGTGGATGGAAGATGACTACTGCAGTGTGATGTGTGGGTGGAATATGACTACTGCAGTGTGATGGATGGGTGGAAGATGACTACTGCAGTGTGATGGATGGAAGATGACTACTGAAGTGTGATGGATGGATGGAAGATGACTACTGCAGTGTGATGGGTGGGTGGAAGATGACTACTGCATTGTGATGGGTGAGTGGAAGATGACTACTGCATTGTGATGGGTGAGTGGAAGATGACTACTACAGTGTGATGGGTGGATGGAAGATGACTACTGAAGTGTGATGGGTGGGTGGAAGATGACTACTGCATTGTGATGGGTGAGTGGAAGATGACTACTGCAGTGTGATGGGTGGGTGGAAGATGACTACTGCATTGTGATGGGTGAGTGGAAGATGACTACTGCAGTGTGATGGGTGGGTGGAAGATGACTACTGCAGTGTGATGGGTGGATGAAAGATGACTACTGCAGTGTGATGGGTGGGTGGAAGATTACTGCAGTGTGATGGTTGGGTGGAAGATGACTACTGCATTGTGATGGGTGAGTGGAAGATGACTAATGCAGTGTGATGGGTGGGTGGAAGATGACTACTGCAGTGTGATGGTTGGGTGGAAGATGACTACTGAAGTGTGATGGATGGATTAAAGATGACTATGTGAGCAGGGAGTATTGGAGTGAACAAATAAAGAAAGGCCTTAACTGGAGTGGTGAGAATGTGTGGCTTCACTAACACTAAATCACCGTGGTCTGTTAACCCAATGAGTCCCACCGTAACGCCGGCGTATTTTTGACTGCTAACCCTTTTAAAATAATGAGCTACAGACTTCTGGGTTGTTGGAATCGTCAATTTCTTCTGTATCCGTAGATACCAACCATTCGTTTGTGTGATTGACGCGGGCTGAGCTATAGCGGTGTTTGTGAGACAAAGGAGAGTCCCAAAGGGGCCCACGGCCGAGTCTGAACGGTTTGAGCTACAAACTATTAAAAGCTGAGACTGTCACAAACACTCACGTTTTGCTCTATGACGCTCACAATGTACACGAGTCCTTAGAAGGAAAGGGGTTCTTCTACATAGAAGGTCGTAGGAAATCACAGGACATAGTGTCTATAATACTGTAATAAGCTCACAAAGTTGCTGTCACAAACTCCAAACTCCACACAGTTGGCACTAACTTAGTTGGATATTAAATTCACAGTAAGCAAACCATTTCTGGACTTACAGCATTCATATACAATTTTGCTTTGGAAGGTTTTTGCTTTGGAATGTTTCTGCTTTGGAATGTTTCTGCTTTGGAATGTTTCTGCTTTGGAAGGTTTTGCTTTGGAAGGTTTTTGCTTTGGAAGGTTTTTGCTTTGGAATGTTTCTGCTTTGGAAGGTTTTTGCTTTGGAAGGTTTCTGCTTTGGAATGTTTCTGCTTTGGAAGGTTTTTGCTTTTTATTTGTCAATAAAACTCATGAATGCAACTATTTTTGTCAAAATTGTTTTGTGTTCTTCTTGTTGCCCAGGTTGTCCTGAAAATAACATGGTAAAATACTTAATTGCGAGGCTAAATATAAGGGTTGGACATGCAGATAAATGAAAGTCAGATAAATGAAAAGATGATTTTTGCTTAGATCTCAGGACTGATAGGGGTAACTCAATCCTTGGGTGCCTCAGCAGTAGTCTCTTGTGGCCTGCAAACACAATATTTAGTTCTGAGATAACCTCAGTATTGTACACTGGAATATGAAATCCCTTCTTGCCCTCACTTGAAAGTAAAATGAACAACATTACAATGGATCCCATAGTTACTCAAAGTGAGAAAGGCTTAGACTAGAGGGCTCGACCACTGAGCAGCTTTTCATCTTTTGGTTTTCAACAGATTTAAGTGTGTCAAATAACTGTGTCAAAGAATTGTGTGTCAGGTAGCATATGAACTCTCACCAACATTTCGAGCAAGAGATCATGTGAACAAGTCTCATTGCTCAGGGCACTCAGTCTCATACTACAGTCAGGAGAAGTATTCAGTACGTGGTTCTCCAGAGCAGCCACAAGCTGCCATTGATGTGGAAACCTACTGTACGGTGGTGTGTCACTGTCAGCCACAGGGTGTTTTCCTATTTCCATTTAGTCTTAAGGGTGAAGGTTTGTTAAGTTTGTTTTGTTCCCGTCTTGTTCCTCATTTCTTATAATAGCATGGTTTGCTGGGAAATTAAGTTGGGTTAATGTGATTATATAACAGATATTTCTGTGTTCTGTTTATACAATATTTGATGATGGCTAAAGCTTTGCTCACTGTTAACCAGGACACATCCATGACTCATCTTGCCTGCTTCTCCTTATGCTGTGGCACGCATCATAATGTTGTACCCTAGCGATGCCCATATTTGACACACAGTGGGAAAAAAATACTTTCCCTGGTTACTGTAAGAAGCACAAAATATGACTGCCTACTTTCGGGCATGTTAGCATGTTAGCAGCGCCACATTAGTGCAGGAATGACTGAATAAGCATAGGTTGACCTGGCTGTTAAACATAAGCTACTTCAGGAATGTGTTTCATGTCAGTCCTCCTCCTCAATTGCACCACTAGAACACCAAACCTCGTATGTGTGTGTGCGCATGTGTGTGTCTGTGCGCATGTGTGTACTCCTTGTTTACTCTATGAGAGGTGACAGGTGTCAGAGCAATCCCTGTTGAGAGCTGGAACAGACAAGGCCTGAATGGATGACAAGAATGGTCGGAAGACTCATTCAATCCATAGTGCTGAAGATCCGCTTTGTAGCGCGATTGACAATTAAAATCAATGTTCAATGTTCCCGCGGTCACAGAGGCTGCATTCACGGTAAACGCTGCATATGTCGGATCAATCAGAAATTACCTTTACATTTTAACGTGGATCTTAAGTGATACTTTGGCGATACGGATTGAATCCAGCCCTTAGATAGCTACAGCACATACAGCTCTGGAACCAGGCACTTGGCACTTGGTGCGGGGACCAGGCTTGGCGCTTGGTACGTGGACCAGGCTTGGCACTTGATGCGGGGACCAGGCTTGGCACTTGGTGCGGGGACCAGGCTTGGCGCTTGGTGCGGGGACCAGGCTTAGTGCTTGGTGCGGGGACCAGGCTTGGCGCTTTACGTGGACCAGGTTTGTGGACCAGGCTTGGTGCGGGAACCAGGCTTGGCGCTTGGTTTGTGGACCAGGCTTGGCGCGCTTGGTTTGTGGACCAGGCTTGGCGCTTGGTGCGGGAACCAGGCTTGGTGCTTGGTGTGGGAACCAGGCTTGGTGCTGGGACCAGGCTTGGCGCTTGGTGCAGGGACCAGGCTTGGCTTGGTGTGTGGACCAGGCTTGGCTTGGTGCTTGGTGCGGGGGGACCAGGCTTGGTGCTTGGTGTGGGGACCAGGCTTGGTGCTTGGTGCGGGGACCAGGCTTGGTGCTTGGTGTTTGGACCAGGCATGGTGCTTGGTGTTTGGAACAGGCTTGGCTTGGTGCTTGCTGTGTGGACCAGGCTTGGCTTGGTGCTTGCTGTGTGGACCAGGCTTGGCTTGGTGCTTGGTGCGGGGACCAGGCTTGGTGCTTGGTGTGTGGACCAAGCTTGGCGCTTGGTGTGTGGACCAGGCTTGGCGCTTGTGTGTGGACCAGGCTTGGCAGGTGCTGGTGGTGTGTGGACCAGGCTTGGCTTGGCGCTTGGCGTGTGGACCAGGCTTGGCACTTGGTGTGGGGACCAGGCTTGGCGCTTGGTGTGTGGACCAGGCTTGGCTTGGTGCTTGGTGTGGGGACCAGGCTTGGTGCCTGGTGTGTCAACCAAGCTTGGCGCGGGGACCAGGCTTGGCGCTTGGTGCGGGAACCAGGCTTGGTGCGGGGACCAGGCTTGGTGCTTGATGTGGGAACCAGGCTTAGTGCGGGAACCAGGCATGGCGCTTGGTGCGGGGAACCAGTCTTTTTTTTCTTTTTTTCTTTTTTACCTTTATTTTACTAGGCAAGTCAGTTAAGAACAAATTCTTATTTTCAATGACGGCCTAGGAACAGTGGGTTAACTGCCTGTTCAAGGGCAGAACGACAGATTTTGTACCTTGTCAGCTCGGGGATTTGAACTTTCAACCTTTCGGTTACTAGTCCAATGCTCTAACGACTAGGCTACCCTGCCGCCCCCAAGGGGAACCAGGCTTGGTGCTTGGTGCGGGGAACCAGGTTTGGCGCTTGGTTTGTGGACCAGGCTTGGTGCTTGGTGCGGGGAACCAGGTTTGGCGCTTGGTTTGTGGACCAGGCTTGGCGATTGGTGCGGGAACCAGGCTTGGTGCTTGGTGCGGGAACCAGGCTTGGTGCGGGAACCAGGCTTGGTGTGTGGACCAGGCTTGGCTTGGTGCGGGGACCAGGCTTGGTGCTTGTGCAGGGACCAGGCTTGGTGCTTGGTGTTTGGACCAGGCTTGGCTTGGTGCTTGCTGTGTGGACCAGGCTTGGCTTGGTGTGGGGACCAGGATTGGCTTGGTGCGGGGACCAGGCTTGGCGCTTGGTGTGTGGACCAGGCTTGGCGCTTGGGCGGGGACCAGGCTTGGCGCTTGGGGTGGGGACAAGGCTTGGCGCTTGGGGTGGGGACAAGGCTTGGCTTGGTGCGGGACAAGGCTTGGCTTGGTGCGGGGACAAGGCTTGGCTTGGTGCGGGGACCAGGCTTGGCTTGGTGCGGGGACCAGGCTTGGTGTGCGGGGACCAGGCTTGGCTTGGTGCGGGGACCAGGCTTGGCTTGGCTTGGTGCTTGGTGTGGACCAGGCTTGGCTTGGTGCTGGGTGTGTGGACCAGGCTTGGCTTGGTGTGGGGACCAGGCTTGGTGTGGGGACCAGGCTTGGCTTGGTGCTTGGTGTGTGAACCAGGCTTGGCTTGGTTGGGGACCATGCTTGGCGCTTGGTGCGGGGACCAGGCTTGGCGCTTGATGTGGGGACCAGGCTTGGCTTGGTGCTTGGTGTGTGGACCAGGCTTGACTTGGTGTATGGGCCAGGCTTGGCTTGGTCTTGGTGTGGGGACCAGGCTTGGCACTTGATGTGTGGACCAGGCTTGGCTTGGTGCTTGGTGTGGGAACCAGGCTTGGTGCTTGGTGTGTTGACCAGGCTTGGCTTGGTGCTTGGTGTTTGGACCAGGCTTGGCACTTGGCGTTGGGAGCTTCACTGGATTGTTGTATTGTAATGTGGGAGGATTGTTCACCTTCTCTCCTGGGTCACACATGTCAGATACAGGACCAGGGTATTGGATCATTGATCAGGACCAGGGTATTGAGTCATTGGTCAGATACAGGACCAGGGTATTGGGTCATTGGTCAGATACAGGACCAGGGTATTGGGCCATTGGTCAGATACAGGACCAGGGTATTGGGCCATTGGTCAGATACAGGACCAGGGTATTGGGCCATTGGTCAGATACAGGACCAGGGTATTGGGTCATTGGTCAGATACAGGACCAGGGTATTGAGCCATTGGTCAGATACAGGACCAGGGTTTTGAGTCATTGGTCAGATACAGGACCAGGGTATTGGGTCATTGGTCAGATACAGGACCAGGGTATTGGGCCATTGGTCAGATACAGGACCAGGGTATTGGGCCATTGGTCAGATACAGGACCAGGGTATTGGGTCATTGGTCAGATACAGGACCAGGGTATTGGGTCATTGGTCAGATACAGGACCAGGGTATTGAGCCATTGGTCAGATACAGGACCAGGGTATTGAGCCATTGGTCAGATACAGGACCAGGGTATTGAGTCATTGGTCAGATACAGGACCAAGGTATTGAGTCATTGGTCAGATACAGGACCAGAGTATTGAGTCATTGATCAGATACAGGACCAGGGTTTTGAGTCATTGGTCAGATACAGGACCAGGGTATTAAGTCAATTGTCAGATACAGGACCAGGGTATTGGGTCATTGGTCAGATACAGGACCAGGGTATTGAGTCAATTGTCAGATACAGGACCAAGGTATTGAGTCGTTGGTCAGATACAGGACCAGAGTATTGAGTCATTGGTCAGATACAGGACGAGGGTATTGGGTCATTGGTCAGATACATGATCTTAAGTGATACTTTGGCGATATGGATTGAATCCTGCCCTTAGTTAGCTACAGCACATACAGCTCTGGAACCAGGCTTGGCACTTGGTGCGGGGACCAGGCTTGGCACTTGGTGCAGGGACCATGCTTGGCACTTGGTGCAGGGACCAGGCTTGGCACTTGGTGCGGGACCAGGCTTGGCGCTTGGTGTGTGGACCAGGCTTGGCGCTTGGTGTGTGGACCAGGCTTGGCTCTTGGCGTGTGGACCAGGCATGGCTCTTGGCGTGTGGACCAGGCATGGCTCTTGGCGTGTGGACCAGGCTTGGCGCTTGGTGTGTGGACCAGGCTTGGCGCTTGGTGTGGGGACCAGGCTTGGCGTTTGGTGCGGGAACCATGCTTGGCACTTGGTGTGTGGACCAGGCTTGGCGCTTGGGGGTGTGGACCAGGCTTGGGGCTTGGTGTGTGGACCAGGCTTGGCGCTTGGTGTGTGGACTAGGCTTGGCTCTTGGCGTGTGGACCAGGCTTGGCTCTTGGCGTGTGGACCAGGCTTGGCGCTTGGTGTGTGGACCAGGCTTGGCACTTGGTGCGGGAACCAGGCTTGGCGCTTGGTGCGGGAGACCAGGCTTGGAGCTTGGTGCGGGGACCAGGCTTGGTGCTTGATGTGGGAACCAGGCTTAGTGCGGGAACCAGGCTTCGCGCTTGATGTGGGGAACCAGGCTTGGTGCGGGAACCAGGCTTGGCGCTTGGTGTGTGGACCAGGCTTGGCGCTTGGTACGGAACCAGGCTTGGTGCGGGGACCAGGCTTGGCGCTTGGTATGTGGACCAGGCTTGGCTTGGTGCTTGGTGCGGGGACCAGGCTTGGCTTGGTGCGGGGAACAGGCTTGGTGCTTGGTGTGGTGACCAGGCTTGGCGCTTGGTGCAGGGACCAGGCTTGGCGCTTGGTGTGTGGACCAGGTTTGGCTTGGCGCTTGGTGTGTGGACCAGGCTTGGCGATTAGTGCAGGAACCAGGCTTGGCGCTTGATGTGGGGAACCAGGCTCGGTGCTTAGTGCGGGAACCAGGCTTGGCGCTTGATGTGGGGGAACCAGGCTTGGTGCTTAGTGCGGGGAACCAGGCTTGGCGCTTGGTGTGTGGACCAGGCTTGGCGCTTGGTGCGGGAACCAGGCTTGGTGCGGGGACCAGGCTTGGCGCTTGGTGTGTGGACCAGGCTTGGCTTGGTTCTTGGTGCGGGAACCAGGCTTGGTGCGGGGAACCAGGCTTGGTGTTTGGTGTGTGGACCAGGCTTGGCGCTTGGTAGGGAACCAGGTTTGGCGCTTGGTTTGTGGACCAGGCTTGGCGATTGGTGCGGGAACCAGGCTTGGTGCTTGGTGCGGGAACCAGGCTTGGTGTGTGGACCAGGCTTGGCTTGGTGCGGGGACCAGGCTTGGCTTGGTGCTTGGTGCGGGGACCAGGCTTGGTGCTTGGTGCAGGGACCAGGCTTGGTGCTTGGTGTTTGGACCAGGCTTGGCTTGGTGCTTGCTGTGGGGACCAGGCTTGGCTTGGTGTGGGGACCAGGCTTGGCTTGGTGTGGGGACCAGGCTTGGCTTGGTGCGGGGACCAGGCTTGGCGCTTGGTGTGTGGACCAGGCTTGGCGCTTGGGGCGGGGACAAGGCTTGGCTTGGTGCGGGGACCAGGCTTGACTTGGCTTGGTGCTTGGTGTGTGGACCAGGCTTGGCTTGGTGCTGGGACCAGGCTTGGCTTGGTGTGGGGACCAGGCTTGGCTTGGTGCGGGGACCAGGCTTGGCGCTTGGTGTGTGGACCAGGCTTGGCGCTTGGTGTGGGGACCAGGCTTGGCGTTTGGTGCGGGAACCATGCTTGGCACTTGGTGTGTGGACCAGGCTTGGCGCTTGGGGTGTGGACCAGGCTTGGGGCTTGGTGTGTGGACCAGGCTTGGCGCTTGGTGTGTGGACTAGGCTTGGCTCTTGGCGTGTGGACCAGGCTTGGCTCTTGGCGTGTGGACCAGGCTTGGCGCTTGGTGTGTGGACCAGGCTTGGCACTTGGTGCGGGGAACCAGGCTTGGCGCTTGGTGCGGGAGACCAGGCTTGGAGCTTGGTGCGGGGACCAGGCTTGGTGCTTGATGTGGGAACCAGGCTTAGTGCGGGAACCAGGCTTCGCGCTTGATGTGGGGAACCAGGCTTGGTGCGGGGAACCAGGCTTGGCGCTTGGTGTGTGGACCAGGCTTGGCGCTTGGTACGGGAACCAGGCTTGGTGCGGGGACCAGGCTTGGCGCTTGGTATGTGGACCAGGCTTGGCTTGGTGCTTGGTGCGGGGACCAGGCTTGGCTTGGTGCGGGGAACAGGCTTGGTGCTTGGTGTGGTGACCAGGCTTGGCGCTTGGTGCAGGGACCAGGCTTGGCGCTTGGTGTGTGGACCAGGTTTGGCTTGGCGCTTGGTGTGTGGACCAGGCTTGGCGATTAGTGCAGGAACCAGGCTTGGCGCTTGATGTGGGGAACCAGGCTCGGTGCTTAGTGCGGGAACCAGGCTTGGCGCTTGATGTGGGGAACCAGGCTTGGTGCTTAGTGCGGGAACCAGGCTTGGCGCTTGGTGTGTGGACCAGGCTTGGCGCTTGGTGCGGGAACCAGGCTTGGTGCGGGGACCAGGCTTGGCGCTTGGTGTGTGGACCAGGCTTGGCTTGGTTCTTGGTGCGGGAACCAGGCTTGGTGCGGGGAACCATGCTTGGTGTTTGGTGTGTGGACCAGGCTTGGCGCTTGGTACGGGAACCAGGTTTGGCGCTTGGTTTGTGGACCAGGCTTGGCGATTGGTGCGGGAACCAGGCTTGGTGCTTGGTGCGGGAACCAGGCTTGGTGTGTGGACCAGGCTTGGCTTGGTGCGGGGACCAGGCTTGGCTTGGTGCTTGGTGCGGGACCAGGCTTGGTGCTTGGTGCAGGGACCAGGCTTGGTGCTTGGTGTTTGGACCAGGCTTGGCTTGGTGCTTGCTGTGGGGACCAGGCTTGGCTTGGTGTGGGGACCAGGCTTGGCTTGGTGTGGGGACCAGGCTTGGCTTGGTGCGGGGACCAGGCTTGGCGCTTGGTGTGTGGACCAGGCTTGGCGCTTGGGGCGGGGACAAGGCTTGGCTTGGTGCGGGGACCAGGCTTGACTTGGCTTGGTGCTTGGTGTGTGGACCAGGCTTGGCTTGGTGCTGGGACCAGGCTTGGCTTGGTGTGGGGACCAGGCTTGGCTTGGTGGGGACCAGGCTTGGTGCTTGGTGTGTGGACCAGGCTTGGCGCTTGGGGCGGGGACAAGGCTTGGCTTGGTGCGGGACCAGGCTTGGCTTGGCTTGGTGCTTGGTGTGTGGACCAGGCTTGGCTTGGTGTGGGGACCAGGCTTGGCTTTGTGTGGGGACCAGGCTTGGCTTGGTGCGGGGACCAGGCTTGGCTTGGTGTGGGGACCAGGCTTGGCTTGGTGCGGGGACCAGGCTTGGCGCTTGGTGTGTGGACCAGGCTTGGCTTGGCTTGGTGCTTGGTGTGTGGACCAGGCTTGGCTTGGTGTGGGGACCAGGCTTGGTGTGGGGACCAGGCTTGGTGTGGGGACCAGGCTTGGCTTGGTGCTTGGTCTGTGAACCAGGCTTGGCTTGGTGTGGGGACCATGCTTGGCGCTTGGTGCGCGGACCAGGCTTGGCGCTTGATGTGGGGACCAGGCTTGGGTTGGTGCTTGGTGTGTGGACCAGGCTTGACTTGGTGCTTGGTGTATGGGCCAGGCTTGGCTTGGTGCTTGGTGTGGGAACCAGGCTTGGCACTTGGTGTGTGGACCAGGCTTGGCTTGGTGCTTGGTGTGGGAACCAGGCTTGGTGCTTGGTGTGTTGACCAGGCTTGGCTTGGTGCTTGGTGTTTGGACCAGGCTTGGCACTTGGCGTTGGGAGCTTCACTGGATTGTTGTATTGTAATGTGGGATAGTGAGGATTGTTCACCTTCTCTCCTGGGTCACACATGTCAGACACAGGACCAGGGTATTGGATCATTGATCAGATACAGGACCAGGGTATTGGGTCATTGGTCAGATACAGGACCAGGGTATTGGGTCATTGATCAGATACAGGACCAGGGTATTGGGTCATTGGTCAGCGTACAGGACCAGGGTATTGAGTCATTGGTCAGATACAGGACCAGGGTTTTGAGTCATTGGTCAGATACAGGACCAGGGTATTGGGTCATTGGTCAGATACAGGACCAGGGTATTGGGCCATTGGTCAGATACAGGACCAGGGTATTGGGCCATTGGTCAAATACAGGACCAGGGTATTGAGTCATTGGTCAGATACAGGACCAGGGTATTGAGCCATTGGTCAGACACAGGACCAGGGTATTGAGTCATTGGTCAGATACAGGACCAAGGTATTGAGTCATTGGTCAGATACAGGACCAGAGTATTGAGTCATTGGTCAGATACAGGACCAGGGTTTTGATTCATTGGTCAGATACAGGACCAGGGTTTTGAATCATTGGTCAGATACAGGACCAGGGTATTGGGTCATTGGTCAGATACAGGACCAGGGTATTGAGTCAATTGTCAGATACAGGACCAGGGTATTGGGTCATTGGTCAGATACAGGACCAGGGTATTGAGTCAATTGTCAGATACAGGACCAAGGTATTGAGTCATTGGTCAGATACAGGACCAGAGTATTGAGTCATTGGTCAGATACAGGACCAGGGTATTGGGTCATTGGTCAGATACATGATCTTAAGTGATACTTTGGCAATATGGATTGAATCCTGCCCTTAGTTAGCTACAGCACATACAGCTCTGGAACCAGGCTTGGCACTTGGTGCGGGACCAGGCTTGTCACTTGTGCGGGGACCATGCTTGGCACTTGGTGCAGGGACCAGGCTTGGCACTTGGTGCGGGACCAGGCTTGGCGCTTGGTGTGTGGACCAGGCATGGCTCTTGGCGTGTGGACCAGGCATGGCTCTTGGCGTGTGGACCAGGCATGGCTCTTGGCGTGTGGACCAGGCTTGGCGCTTGGTGTGTGGACCAGGCTTGGCGCTTGGTGTGGGGACCAGGCTTGGCGTTTGGTGCGGGAACCATGCTTGGCACTTGGTGTGTGGACCAGGCTTGGCGCTTGGGGTGTGGACCAGGCTTGGCGCTTGGGGTGTGGACCAGGCTTGGGGCTTGGTGTGTGGACCAGGCTTGGCGCTTGGTGTGTGGACTAGACTTGGCTCTTGGCGTGTGGACCAGGCTTGGCACTTGGTGCGGGGAACCAGGCTTGGCGCTTGGTGCGGGAGACCAGGCTTGGAGCTTGGTGCGGGGACCAGGCTTGGTGCTTGATGTGGGAACCAGGCTTAGTGCGGGAACCAGGCTTGGCGCTTGATGTGGGGAACCAGGCTTGGTGCTTGGTGTGTTGACCAGGCTTGGCTTGGTGCTTGGTGTTTGGACCAGGCTTGGCACTTGGTGTTGGGAGCTTCACTGGATTGTTGTATTGCAATGTGGGAGAGTGAGGATTGTTCACCTTCTCTCCTGGGTCACACATGTCAGACACAGGACCAGGGTATTGGATCATTGATCAGATACAGGACCAGGGTATTGGGTCATTGGTCAGATACAGGACCAGGGTATTGGGTCATTGATCAGATACAGGACCAGGGTATTGGGTCATTGGTCAGATACAGGACCAGGGTATTGAGTCATTGGTCAGATACAGGACCAGAGTATTGGGCCATTGGTCAGATACAGGACCAAGGTATTGAGTCATTGGTCAGATACAGGACCAGAGTATTGAGTCATTGGTCAGATACAGGACCAGGGTTTTGATTCATTGGTCAGATACAGGACCAGGGTTTTGAGTCATTGGTCAGATACAGGACCAGGGTATTGGGTCATTGGTCAGATACAGGACCAGGGTATTGAGTCAATTGTCAGATACAGGACCAGGGTATTGGGTCATTGGTCAGATACAGGACCAGGGTATTGAGTCAATTGTCAGATACAGGACCAAGGTATTGAGTCATTGGTCAGATACAGGACCAGAGTATTGAGTCATTGGTCAGATACAGGACCAGGGTATTGGGTCATTGGTCAGATACATGATCTTAAGTGATACTTTGGCGATATGGATTGAATCCTGCCCTTAGTTAGCTACAGCACATACATCTCTGGAACCAGGCTTGGCACTTGGTGCGGGGACCAGGCTTGGCGCTTGATGTGGGAACCAGGCTTAGTGCGGGAACCAGGCTTGGCGCTTGATGTGGGGAACCAGGCTTGGTGCGGGGAACCAGGCTTGGTGCTTGGTGTGTGGACCAGGCTTGGCGCTTGGTACGGGAACCAGACTTGGTGCGGGGACCAGGCTTGGCGCTTGGCATGTGGACCAGGCTTGGCTTGGTGCTTGGTGCGGGGACCAGGCTTGGCTTGGTGCGGGGAACAGGCTTGGTGCTTGGTGCGGTGACCAGGCTTGGCGCTTGGTGCAGGGACCAGGCTTGGCGCTTGGTGTGTGGACCAGGTTTGGCTTGGCGATTAGTGCAGGAACCAGGCTTGGCGCTTGATGTGGGGAACCAGGCTCGGTGCTTAGTGCGGGAACCAGGCTTGGCGCTTGATGTGGGGACCCAGGCTTGGTGCTTAGTGCGGGGAACCAGGCTTGGCGCTTGGTGTGTGGACCAGGCTTGGCGCTTGGTGCGGGAACCAGGCTTGGTGCGGGGACCAGGCTTGGCGCTTGGTGTGTGGACCAGGCTTGGCTTGGTTCTTGGTGCGGGAACCAGGCTTGGTGCGGGAACCAGGCTTGGTGTTTGGTGTGTGGACCAGGCTTGGCGCTTGGTACGGGAACCAGGTTTGGCGCTTGGTTTGTGGACCAGGCTTGGCGATTGGTGCGGGAACCAGGCTTGGTGCTTGGTGCGGGAACCAGGCTTGGTGTGTGGACCAGGCTTGGCTTGGTGCGGGGACCAGGCTTGGCTTGGTGCTTGGTGCGGGGACCAGGCTTGGTGCTTGGTGCAGGGACCAGGCTTGGTGCTTGGTGTTTGGACCAGGCTTGGCTTGGTGCTTGCTGTGTGGACCAGGCTTGGCTTGGTGTGGGGACCAGGCTTGGCTTGGTGTGGGGACCAGGCTTGGCTTGGTGCGGGGACCAGGCTTGGCGCTTGGTGTGTGGACCAGGCTTGGCGCTTGGGGCGGGGACAAGGCTTGGCTTGGTGCGGGGACCAGGCTTGGCTTGGTGCGGGACCAGGATTGGTGCTTGGTGTGTGGACCAGGCTTGGCTTGGCTTGGTGCTTGGTGTGTGGACCAGGCTTGGCTTGGTGTGGGGACCAGGCTTGGTGTGGGGACCAGGCTTGGCTTGGTGCTTGTGTGTGAACCAGGCTTGGCTTGGTGTGGGGACCATGCTTGGCGCTTGGTGCGCGGACCAGGCTTGGCGCTTGATGTGGGGACCAGGCTTGGCTTGGTGCTTGGTGCTTGGTGTATGGGCCAGGCTTGGCTTGGTGCTTGGTGTGGGAACCAGGCTTGGCACTTGGTGGGTGGACCAGGCTTGGCTTGGTGCTTGGTGTGGGAACCAGGCTTGGTGCTTGGTGTGTTGACCAGGCTTGGCTTGGTGCTTGGTGTTTGGACCAGGCTTGGCACTTGGCGTTGGGAGCTTCACTGGATTGTTGTATTGTAATGTGGGATAGTGAGGATTGTTCACCTTCTCTCCTGGGTCACACATGTCAGACACAGGACCAGGGTATTGGATCATTGATCAGATACAGGACCAGGGTATTGGGTCATTGGTCAGATACAGGACCAGGGTATTGGGTCATTGATCAGATACAGGACCAGGGTATTGGGTCATTGGTCAGATACAGGACCAGGGTATTGAGTCATTGGTCAGATACAGGACCAGAGTATTGGGCCATTGGTCAGATACAGGACCAGGGTATTGGGCCATTGGTCAGATACAGGACCAGGGTATTGGGTCATTGGTCAGATACAGGACCAGGGTATTGAGCCATTGGTCAGATACAGGACCAGGGTATTGAGCCATTGGTCAGATACAGGACCAGGGTATTGAGCCATTGGTCAGATACAGGACCAAGGTATTGAGTCATTGGTCAGATACAGGACCAGAGTATTGAGTCATTGGTCAGATACAGGACCAGGGTTTTGATTCATTGGTCAGATACAGGACCAGGGTTTTGAGTCATTGGTCAGATACAGGACCAGGGTATTGGGTCATTGCTCAGATACAGGACCAGGGTATTGAGTCAATTGTCAGATACAGGACCAGGGTATTGGGTCATTGGTCAGATACAGGACCAGGGTATTGAGTCAATTGTCAGATACAGGACCAAGGTATTGAGTCATTGGTCAGATACAGGACCAGAGTATTGAGTCATTGGTCAGATACAGGACCAGGGTATTGGGTCATTGGTCAGATACATGATCTTAAGTGATACTTTGGCGATATGGATTGAATCCTGCCCTTAGTTAGCTACAGCACATACATCTCTGGAACCAGACTTGGCACTTGGTGCGGGGACCAGGCTTGGCACTTGGTGTGGGGACCAGGCTTGGCGCTTGGTGCGGGGACCATGCTCTGCACTTGGTGCAGGGACCAGGCTTGGCACTTGGTGTGGGGACCAGGCTTGGCGCTTGGTGTGTGGACCAGGCTTGGCGCTTGGTGTGTGGACCAGGCTTGGCTCTTGGCGTGTGGACCAGGCATGGCTCTTGGCGTGTGGACCAGGCATGGCTCTTGGTGTGTGGACCAGGCTTGGCGCTTGGTGTGTGGACCAGGCTTGGCGCTTGGTGTGTGGACCAGGCTTGGCGCTTGGTGTGTGGACCAGGCTTGGCGCTTGGTGTGTGGACCAGGCTTGGCGCTTGGTGTGGGGACCAGGCTTGGCGTTTGGGGTGTGGACCAGGCTTGGGGCTTGGTGTGTGGACTAGGCTTGGCACTTGGTGTGTGGACCAGGCTTGGCGCTTGGGGTGTGGACCAGGCTTGGGGCTTGGTGTGTGGACCAGGCTTGGCGCTTGGTGTGTGGACCAGGCTTGGCGCTTGGTGCGGGAGACCAGGCTTGGAGCTTGGTGCGGGGACCAGGCTTGGTGCTTGATGTGGGAACCAGGCTTAGTGCGGGAACCAGGCTTGGCGCTTGATGTGGGGAACCAGGCTTGGTGCGGGGAACCAGGCTTGGTGCTTGGTGTGTGGACCAGGCTTGGCGCTTGGTACGGGAACCAGGCTTGGTGCGGGGACCAGGCTTGGCGCTTGGTGTGTGGACCAGGCTTGGCTTGGTGCGGGGACCAGGCTTGGCTTGGTGCGGGGACCAGGCTTGGTGCTTGGTGCGGTGACCAGGTTTGGCGCTTGGTGCAGGGACCAGGCTTGGCGCTTGGTGTGTGGACCAGGTTTGGCTTGGCGATTAGTGCAGGAACCAGGCTTGGCGCTTGATGTGGGGAACCAGGCTTGGTGCTTAGTGCGGGAACCAGGCTTGGCGCTTGATGTGGGGAACCAGGCTTGGTGTTTAGTGCGGGGAACCAGGCTTGGCGCTTGGTGTGTGGACCAGGCTTGGCGCTTGGTGCGGGAACCAGGTTTGGTGCGGGGACCAGGCTTGGCTTGGCGCTTGGTGTGTGGACCAGGCTTGGCTTGGTGCTTGGTGTGGGGACAGGCTTGGTGCTTGATGTGGGGAACCAGGCTTGGTGCTTAGTGCGGGGAACCAGGCTTGGCGCTTGGTGTGTGGACCAGGCTTGGCGCTTGGTGCGGGAACCAGGCTTGGTGCGGGAACCAGGCTTGGCGTTTGGTGTGTGGACCAGGCTTGGCGCTTGGTACGGGACACAGGCTTGGTGTGGGGACCAGGCTTGGCGCTTGGTGTGTGGACCAGGCTTTGCTTGGTGCTTGGTGTGGGCACCAGGCTTGGCTTGGTGCTTGGTGCGGGGACCAGGCTTGGTGCGGGGACCAGGCTTGGTGCTTGGTGCGGGGACCAGGCTTGGTGCTTGGTGCGGTGACCAGGCTTGGCGCTTGGTGCAGGGACCAGGCTTGGCGCTTGGTGTGTGGACCAGGTTTGGCTTGGCGATTAGTGCGGGAACCAGGCTTGGCGCTTGATGTGGGGAACCAGGCTTGGTGCTTAGTGCGGGGAACCAGGCTTGGCGCTTGGTGCGGGGACAAGGCTTGGCTTGGTGCTTGGTGTGTGGACCAGGCTTGTCTTGGTGTGCTGACCAGGCTTGGTGCTTGGTGTGGGGACCAGGCTTGGCTTGGGGCTTGGTGTGTGGACCAGGCTTGGCTTGGCGATTTGTGCGGGAACCAGGCTTGGCGCTTGATGTGGGGAACCAGGCTTGGCTTGGTGCGGGGACCAGGCTTGGTGCTTGGTGCGGTGACCAGGCTTGGCTTGGTGCTTGGTGTGGGGACCAGGCTTGGCTTGGTGCTTGGTGTGTGGACCAGGCTTGGCTTGGTGTGCGGACCAGGCTTGGCTTGGTGTGCAGACCAGGGTTGGTGCTTGGTGTGGGGACCAGGCTTGGCTTGGGGCTTGGTGTGTGGACCAGGCTTGGCTTGGTGCTTGGTGTGTGGACCAGGCTTAGCTTGGTGTGGGGACCAGGCTTGGCACTTGGTGCGGGGACCAGGCTTGGCACTTGGTGCGGGGACCAGGCTTGGCTTGGTGCTTGGTGTGTGGACCAGGCTTGGCTTGTTGTGGGGACCAGGCTTGGCTTGGTGCTTGGTGTGGGGACCAGGCTTGGTGCTTGGTGTGTCGACCAGGCTTGGCTTGGTGCTTGGTGTTTGGACCAGGCTTGGTGCTTGGTGTGTCGACCAGGCTTAGCTTGGTGCTTGGTGTTTGGACCAGGCTTGGCACTTGGCGTTGGGAGCTTCACTGGATTGTTGTATTGTAATGTGGGAGAGTGAGGATTGATCACCTTCTCTCCTGGGTCACACATGTCAGATACAGGACCAGGGTATTGGATCATTGATCAGATACAGGACCAGGGTATTGGGTCATTGGTTAGATACAGGACCAGGGTATTGGGTCATTGGTCAGATACAGGACCAGGGTATTGAGTCATTGGTCAGATACAGGACCAGGGTTTTGAGTCATTGGTCAGATACAGGACCAGGGTATTGGGTCATTGGTCAGATACAGGACCAGGGTATTGGGCCATTGGTCAGATACAGGACCAGGGTATTGGGCCATTGGTCAGATACAGGACCAGGGTATTGGGTCATTGGTCAGATACAGGACCAGGGTATTGAGCCATTGGTCAGATACAGGACCAGGGTATTGAGCCATTGGTCAGATACAGGACCAGGGTATTGAGCCATTGGTCAGATACAGGACCAAGGTATTGAGTCATTGGTCAGATACAGGACCAGAGTATTGAGTCATTGGTCAGATACAGGACCAGGGTTTTGATTCATTGGTCAGATACAGGACCAGGGTTTTGAGTCATTGGTCAGATACAGGACCAGGGTATTGGGTCATTGCTCAGATACAGGACCAGGGTATTGAGTCAATTGTCAGATACAGGACCAGGGTATTGGGTCATTGGTCAGATACAGGACCAGGGTATTGAGTCAATTGTCAGATACAGGACCAAGGTATTGGGTCATTGGTCAGATACATGATCTTAAGTGATACTTTGGCGATATGGATTGAATCCTGCCCTTAGTTAGCTACAGCACATACATCTCTGGAACCAGACTTGGCACTTGGTGCGGGGACCAGGCTTGGCTCTTGGCGTGTGGACCAGGCATGGCTCTTGGCGTGTGGACCAGGCATGGCTCTTGGTGTGTGGACCAGGCTTGGCGCTTGGTGTGTGGACCAGGCTTGGCGCTTGGTGTGTGGACCAGGCTTGGCGCTTGGTGTGTGGACCAGGCTTGGCGCTGGTGTGGGGACCAGGCTTGGCGTTTGGGGTGTGGACCAGGCTTGGGGCTTGGTGTGTGGACTAGGCTTGGCACTTGGTGTGTGGACCAGGCTTGGCACTTGGTGTGTGGACCAGGCTTGGGGCTTGGTGTGTGGACTAGGCTTGGCACTTGGTGTGTGGACCAGGCTTGGCGCTTGGGGTGTGGACCAGGCTTGGGGCTTGGTGTGTGGACCAGGCTTGGCGCTTGGTGTGTGGACCAGGCTTGGCGCTTGGTGCGGGAGACCAGGCTTGGAGCTTGGTGCGGGGACCAGGCTTGGTGCTTGATGTGGGAACCAGGCTTAGTGCGGGAACCAGGCTTGGCGCTTGATGTGGGGAACCAGGCTTGGTGCGGGGAACCAGGCTTGGCGCTTGGTGTGTGGACCAGGCTTGGCTTGGTGCGGGGACCAGGCTTGGCTTGGTGCGGGGACCAGGCTTGGTGCTTGGTGCGGTGACCAGGTTTGGCGCTTGGTGCAGGGACCAGGCTTGGCGCTTGGTGTGTGGACCAGGTTTGGCTTGGCGATTAGTGCAGGAACCAGGCTTGGCGCTTGATGTGGGGAACCAGGCTTGGTGCTTAGTGCGGGAACCAGGCTTGGCGCTTGATGTGGGGAACCAGGCTTGGTGTTTAGTGCGGGGAACCAGGCTTGGCGTTTGGTGCGGGGACCAGGCTTGGCGCTTGGTGCTTGGTGTGTGGACCAGGCTTGGCTTGGTGCTTGGTGTGGGGACAGGTTTGGTGCTTGATGTGGGGAACCAGGCTTGGTGCTTAGTGCGGGGAACCAGGCTTGGCGCTTGGTGTGTGGACCAGGCTTGGCGCTTGGTGCGGGAACCAGGCTTGGTGCGGGGAACCAGGCTTGGCGTTTGGTGTGTGGACCAGGCTTGGCGCTTGGTACGGGACACAGGCTTGGTGTGGGGACCAGGCTTGGCGCTTGGTGTGTGGACCAGGCTTTGCTTGGTGCTTGGTGTGGGCACCAGGCTTGGCTTGGTGCTTGGTGCGGGGACCAGGCTTGGTGCGGGGACCAGGCTTGGTGCTTGGTGCGGGGACCAGGCTTGGTGCTTGGTGCGGTGACCAGGCTTGGCGCTTGGTGCAGGGACCAGGCTTGGCGCTTGGTGTGTGGACCAGGTTTGGCTTGGCGATTAGTGCGGGAACCAGGCTTGGCGCTTGATGTGGGGAACCAGGCTTGGTGCTTAGTGGGAACCAGGCTTGGCGCTTGGTGCGGGGACAAGGCTTGGCTTGGTGCTTGGTGTGTGGACCAGGCTTGTCTTGGTGTGCTGACCAGGCTTGGTGCTTGGTGTGGGGACCAGGCTTGGCTTGGGGCTTGGTGTGTGGACCAGGCTTGGCTTGGCGATTTGTGCGGGAACCAGGCTTGGCGCTTGATGTGGGGACCAGGCTTGGCTTGGTGCTTGGTGTGGGGACCAGGCTTGGTGCTTGGTGTGTCGACCAGGCTTGGCTTGGTGCTTGGTGTTTGGACCAGGCTTGGTGCTTGGTGTGTCGACCAGGCTTAGCTTGGTGCTTGGTGTTTGGACCAGGCTTGGCACTTGGCGTTGGGAGCTTCACTGGATTGTTGTATTGTAATGTGGGAGATTGAGGATTGTTCAACCTCTCTCCTGGGTCACACATGTCAGATACAGGACCAGGGTATTGGATCATTGATCAGATACAGGACCAGGGTATTGGGTCATTGGTCAGATACAGGACCAGGGTATTGGGTCATTGGTCAGATACAGGACCAGGGTATTGAGTCATTGGGTACAGGACCATTGAGTCATTGGTCAGGACCAGGGTATTGAGTCATTGGTCAGATACAGGACCAGGGTATTGGGTCATTGGTCAGATACAGGACCAGGGTATTGGGTCATTGGTCAGATACAGGACCAGGGTATTGAGTCATTGGTCAGATACAGGACCAGGGTATTGGGTCATTGGTCAGATCAGGGTATTGGGTCATTGGTCAGATACAGGACCAGGGTATTGGGTCATTGGTCAGATACAGGACCAGGGTATTGAGTCATGGGTCAGATACAGGACCAGGGTATTGAGTCATTGGTCAGATACAGGACCAGGGTATTGAGTCATTGGTCAGATACAGGACCAGGGTATTGGGTCATTGGTCAGATACAGGACCAGGGTATTGGGTCATTGGTCAGATTCAGGACCAGGGTATTGGGTCATTGGTCATCATAACTTGCTGTCAGGCACTAGACTGTGCCCACTGTGTGTTTCAGAGTCATGTCTTCTGTCTCACAGGACTCCTGTGCTTTCCTGCCTCTCCAGATGTTCTATCCTTTTTGATCTGCCCTCTCATATCCCAATGGACCAGATGGAATAACAGCATGAATAAAACTTCACAGCCTCTGTATACCAATCAGTGGAGGCTGAGGGAAAGGGGCAAAGGAGGACTGGCTCATTGTAATGGCTGGAATGGAATAAATGGAACAGAATCAAACATGTGGTTTCCATATGTTTGATACCGTACCAATTATACCATTCCAGATATTACAATGAGCTATTGCTCCTCCTGCCATCCTCCTCTGATCACAGAGATATTAGAAATGACATTGGCTTTTGTTTGGTTCCAGCCTAGCAGATACACGCATGACTCTACTAGCTAATAATCTTGAAGAGTTTGACTAGTTAAGTTGTGTAAAAATAAAAAAATAAAAAATTTAAAGCCTGCCCAGCAGAAACAAATCTGACCCTCAGCAGATAAGAATGGCCATCCCTGGTGTCAGCCATTGATCCTTTGTTACTAGACCAGTGCCTTGTTTCCCTACAACCACTATATTGACTGTTCCTAGGTTCACTGCAGCTCAGAAGCAGTCGCTGAAGTCAGCTAGACTCCCATTGTTCCCCATGCACTGGCAGAGCAAAACAGAGGTCTAGTCAGTCCTGGCCCCAGCAGCAGCCACAGCTGTCCCAAACCTTGTAAACGCTCTGACTGAAGACAGACACCATCTGTTGCTTCTTCCTCTCTCTCTACTGCCCTTTCCTCTTTTGCCTGCTCCCTCTCTCCCCCTCCCTCCCCCTCTCTCACTCTCCTCCTACTTCCTCCCCCTCATTCTACTGCCCTATGCTCTATTGCCTGCTCTCTCTCTCTCTCTCTCTCCTCCTCTCTCTCTCTCTCTCTCTCTCTCTCTCTCTCTCTCTCTCCTCCTACTCCCTCTCTCCTCATCTCTCTCTCCTCCTACTCCCTTCCCCCTCTCTCCTCCTACTCCCTCTCTCCTCCTCTCTATCTCCTCCTACTCCCTACTCCCTCCCCTCTCTCTCTCCTCCTACTCCCCCCTCTCTCTCCTGCTCTCTCTCCCTCCCCTCTCCCCATCTTCCTGGTAGGGAAGGGAATCCCCACCCCCATAGAAAATATGGTTGATGTTTCTCTTGGCATGTAATGTTTGCAGCTCTGGCTGACTTCCTGTTTAGCGGGCAGTGGAGTGGAAGGAAGATTCCTGCAGCAGGCCTGAAGGGAGAAAAATAGCAGAATGTAGAAACTGAAAAAGAAACAGATTATGTATTTTAAAGTTACTGGGAAGCCAGGTTAAACTTGTGTATAATACATGTTTATAGTGCTAGTTAGCGAGTGTCTGATGATGAGATTGGTTGATTTTCTTACATAGTTACAAAACTGTAAAATATCTCCGGTAAAGAGTGTGTTTATTTCGGTAGAATCTTAAATGAGCGTTACAGTAAGAGCTGACTGAACAATAACAACCATCATCCTACACCATATAGCCCATGTTGAGAAACACACAGTCTACATCATATAGCGTGAAAACCCTGTGAAGACTTACAGAAAACGTTTGACCTCTGTCATTGCCAACAAAGGGTATATAACAAAGTATTGAGATAAACTTTTGTTATTGAACAAATACTTATTATCCACCATAATTTGCAAATAAATCCATTAAAAATCATACAATGTGATTTTCTGGATTTTTCTTTCTCATTTTGTCTGTCATAGTTGAAGTGTACCTATGATGACAATTACAGGCCTCTCTCATCTTTTTAAGTGGGAGAACGTGCACAATTGGTGGCTGACTAAATACTTTTTTGCCCCACTGTAGCCCATGTTGACAAACATACAGTCTACACCAGTGTCTCTCAACCCTCCTCTGCTTCCTCAGGCCCAGCACAGAGACACCTACGTGGAAGAGCGCTATGGGAAGTACAACCTGAGCGACCCGTTCCTGGCTCTGCAGAGGGACAGCAATGCCTTGGGAGGGCAGAGCTCTGGGTTCCACCAGGCTGCAGCATGCTTCAGCCCCCTCGCTGTACTCAAGCTGGTGGTCACCCACTGCAGGAAGATGCAGGAGAAGATGCTGGCCCAACTAGCTGCAGCTGAGAGCAGGCAGAGGAAGGTAGGTCTGGGGCTGGCGCTTGGGCAGTGGCTGGAGATGGGGTTGGGATCTGGAGCTGGGGCTGCAGCTGGGACTGGGGTTGGGACTGGAGCTGGGACTGGAGCTGGGGCTGCAGCTGGGACTGGGGTTGGGACTGGGGATGAGACTGAGGTTTAGATGCCAACCCCTCCACTCTTGATTAGATTAAAGATAAACTAGCTGGCTACCAAAGCATAACTAATCAGGGGGTGTTATTTTCCACCTTGTCTCAGGGAAGTATTTAGTGAGCAGAATATCCTAACCTGAGAAGGGATCATTTCTGTGTCTCTGTCTCCCCCCTGGGGTTGTGTCAGGCCATTGCCGATCTGGAGGAAGAGAGGAGAAGGCATGCAGAGGACACAGCCGAGGGCGATGATGTCACTTGCATCCTGGAAAAGGAGAGGGAACGCCTCTTGCAACAGGTAGAGTTAACATCAATATCTGAGTGATGATAACTGCTATGGGCTATTTAGTTTTTATCCGTTGTAACCTATTCTACTCTATTCTGTGCCTTTAGCTGGAGTTTGAGCGAGGCCAGTTGTGTCGTCTGGAGAAGGAACAGAAGAAGGTCCTGGAGCAGCTGGAGGAGGAGCGGGTGCAGCACAAGCAGCTCTCCTCTGCCCTGGCCAAGGAGTGCAAGTGGGCCAGCCAGCGGGCCCTGGAGGAGGGCCCCCGCCTGGCTGAGGCAGGCCGTAGGCTGGAGAAGGAGCAGGGGGAAGTCCTTGCCCTGAGGGCTGAGCTGCAGGAGGAGAGGAGGAGGGCCCTGCAGATGGAGGCCAGGGTGGAGGAGCAGCTGGCTGAGTTCGATACGGAGAGGGAGCAGCTCCGCTCCCGGCTCAAGAAAGAGGATGCCCAGTACTGCCAGCTGCAGGAGCAGGTGGAGGCCCTGAAGAGAGAGCTGCAGGGAGAGAGGGGAGCTGAGGAGGAGAGGAGAGAATATCCTGTGGACACCAGTGGAGGGTCACCACCACCCCCCCCACACCCCAGCCAGGCAGAAGGGGGCGAGACTGAGGAACCTAAAGTCAACGGGCACCATGACTGCCCCACGGAGGAGCAGGTGCCAGCCCTTCCAGACAGATTGGGCCAGGACAACTGGCGTGAGAACAGCAGCTCTGTTCTTGGGTCCCCTGCCCTCCTGACCAAAATTATATCCCTCTGCAGCACGGGGACCTCCTCTGTCACCTCCTCCCCATGCTCCTCTCCTCAGCTGGCCACCAGCCCCAGCTACCAGTCCTCCTACCAGGTAGGCATCAACCATCGCTTCCATGCTGCTCGCCACAAGTTTCAGGGCCACACTGACCCAGAGCAGCAACAGCAGCAGCAGGGTGGAGGAGGGGGTGGTAGCCTGCCTCACTCCCCCAGAGACCTGTCCCCAACTTCTAGCCCATCCCCTGAGCCCGTCTCTGTCCCTGTCCACAGCCCGGCCAAGCAGCTGGCCCGCAGCACCGTCACCCAGGTCCTGTCCCGCTTCACAGTCCAGCAGGGGGCCAAACCTCCGCCACCCAACAGTTCTCCCTTTGGCACTGACTACCGTAACCTGGCCCCCTCCTCCCCAGTAATCCCCAGGGCCTCTGGTGCTACTCTGCCTCTGGGGGTCCGCTCACCTACCATTCCCCGAGCAGAGAGGGGCAACCCGCCCCCCATCCCCCCTAAGAAGCCTGCCCTGGCCCAGTCTCCAGCGTCACCCATCCCTGGTACCAGAGCCAACCACTTCCCTGAGCTGTCTGGAAGCTGTGGTCTCACCAGGTGCCAGGAGAATGTTAAAGAGCTGGATATGGTGGTGTCCTCCACCAGCTAGTCTAGCCTGCTACTGGGTGCTACTAGCGCTGTGTTCTCTTATACTGCTCACATGTTTGTATGCAGAGAGATGCTCCAAAGCACTGTCAAGTTAACTGTATTTATTGGAATTTTTTGGTCTGTTTCATTCTTCTATAGCACTATACACCTAGTTGGAAAAACATTAGGAACACCTACCTAATATTGAGTTGCACCCTCTTTTAGCCCTCAGAACAGTCTCAATTTGTTGGGACATGGACTCTACAAGGTGCAGAAAGCGTTCCACAGGGATGCTGGCCATGTTGGCTCCAATGCTTCCCACAGTTGTGTCAAGTTGACTGGATGTCCTTTGGACCATTGTTGATACACACGGGAAACATTTGAGCGTGAAAAACCCAGCAGCGTTGCAGTTCTTGTACCCCGTTCAAAGGCACTTAAACCTTTTTTCTTGCCCATTCACCCTGTTCATGTCTCAATTGTCTCAAGGCTAAAACATCCTGCTTTAACCTGTCTCCTCCCCTTCATGTACACTAATGTAAGTGAATTTAACAAGTGACATCAATAAGGGATCATAGCTTTAACATGGATTCACCTGGTCAGTCTGTCATGGAATGAGCAGGTGTTCCTAATGTTTTGTACACTCACTGTAGATATATTTGTACGCATCCATTTTTTGCTTTCTGAATCGTAATAAATAAAATAACAATAATAAGAAATAATAATAATAATAATAATAGCATAAGTTTATTCAGTAAAATGATGAAAAACAGGCAAAAATGCATGTCAGTTACGGCGTACAGTCATGGGCCAATCAAATCTCTCTCTGCACTACTTATCATCAGGGTTGGGCTCAATTCAGAATGATGGAACTGACTCCCATTCAACTCACGAGTTGAAATTGAAATTTAATTGGCCACACCCCACAAGATGTAGAATTTGAGGGAGTGACAGGAAGTGGAATTTAATTCAGTACAATTCAAAGAAATTCCACTCAGTCATAGAACATGAGAGTTTCATTGAATCTGACAGGTCACATTTCCAGATACCAAATAATATTGTTTTTTTTCTCTGGAAACAGTGTTCATATACTTTCTTCACCTCTATGCTTAGAATAGCCAATTATATTTCCACCAAGCATTTCATTTGTTTGGCTTCTTTTTGAAGGCCTCGGGGTCAACTTGATGGATAAACTAATGCATTCTGGGAAACGTAGTATTTTCTCAATATTTAACTACATTTAAGTGATAAATGAAGTACAGTTTGTCCTGAAAATCAATTGTTTCAATAATATTTTACATTCATGTATATAATGACATTTTTGATGTACAAGATGTACATTATATTTGTATAGACTACACCCAATATAGAATAGGCATTTGAATTGCATTCTATTTCATTCAAATTCAAATTGAAATTCTGTATCCTGTTTACTACTTCAGTTCTAATTCAATTCAAATTCAGTAAATGTATTGGAATTTACGAGACATTCTCAATTACATTCTGAATTGAGTCCAACACTGCTTATAATACAGTTTCTGAAATTGAGTTAGGAAATATGCATATCTCTAAATCAGGATTTGGATTTAGCCTGCTTTGATGTTCTGGAAACACTGAATAAAATAAGAGAGTTTATCCTGAACTTCAGAGTTTAATAATGAAACTGGGTGGCGTAACACATATTTTCTAACGTGGCACATGATTTTAACATTCTGTATCTTCAAGTCTTGATCAGTTGACAATATGTATAATGTATACAGTATTATTATAAATATAATGTATTATATGTATAGTAATTACTATAACAAATGTATATTTTCTCTCATACCAATGGTTAATTCATTTTTTATATGGTACATCAGCATTAAATGTTACCTTAGTGTATCACTTGGCTGCCAGGACTGGTAATCAGCACTGCTGCATGGTTTAGTAAGACAATCAAGTATTATATTATAGTTATAGTATTACATAGAATTTACTGTACTATAACTTGTGTTATTTACCCCATAGCTATTCTGGCAATGATGAGGGGGTAGTTGTGGGGTGAAATATCAAGGTATTATACATCATAAAAATGTCATATTGTAGTATCGTCACTTAATGATTTCTGCTTGCATTTTCTGTTCATTTAATTGAATATGATCTTAAAGGTCCAATGCAGACATTTTTAGCTCAACATCAATGAATTACTGGGTAATATTTAAGTACCTTACTGTGATAGTTTTCAATTAAAATGTTCAAAGAGGAACAAAAAATTGCTTCTTTCGCAAAAAGCATTTTGTCAAGCAATAATTTTACTAGGACTGTCTGGGAGTGGTCTGAGTGAGCGGCCTAATTGGACTAGCCTAGTGGGAGGGACATGTAACCTGAAAACTAGCTATTGGCAGAGAGGGCAAACTCTCTTTGTTGTTGGTCTATTAATTATACCGCCTGGTGATGTCGTCAGGCAGTCCAAAACCACACCCATGCAAAACAAGCTGAAATTTCAGGCAGTCTTTTAAAACAGCTCTTACACTAAAAGGGCATTATCATCATTTTCACAATTGCACAGTATTATTCCAACCTCAGTGTGGAAATATACACTGTAAATACAAAAGTATGTGGACACCCCTTCAAATGAGTGGATTTGGCTATTTCAGCCACACCCGTTGCTGATAGGAGTAAAGATGGTCTGTCCTCGGTTGCAACACTCACTACCGAGTTCCAAACTGCCTCTGGAAGCAACGTCAGCACAATAACTGTTTGTCGGGAGCTTGAAATAGGTTTCCATAGCTGAGCAGCCGCAAACAAGCCTAAGATCACCATGCGCAATGCAAAGCTTCGGCTGAAGTAGTGTAAAGCTCACCGCCATTGGACTCTGGAGCAGTGGAAATGCATTCTCTGGAGTGATGGATCACGCTTCACCATCTGGCAGTCAGACAGATGAATCTGGGTTTGGCGAATGCCAGGAGGACAATATCTGCCCCAACTGTAAAGGTTGGTGGAAGAAGAATAATGGTCTGGGGCTGTTTTTCATGGTTCGAGCTTGGCCCCTTAGTTCCAGTGAAGGAAAATCTGAACGCTACAGCATACAATAACATTCTAAATAATTCTGTGCTTCCAACTTTTTGGCAACAGTTTGGAGAAGGCCCTTTCCTGTTTCAGCATGACAGTGTCCCTGTGCACAAAGCGAGGTCCATACAGAAATTGTTTGTCGAGATCGGTGTGTAAGAACTTGACTGGTCTGCACAGAGCCCTGACCTCAACCCCATCGAACACCTTTGGGATGAATTGGAAAGCCGACTGCGAGCCAGGCCTAATCACCCAACATCAGTGCCCGACCTCACTAATGCTCTTGTGACTGAATCGAAGCAAGTCCCCTCATTTAGTGGAAAGACTTCCCAGAAGAGTGGAGGAGGCTGTTATAGCAGCAAAGGGGGAACCAACTCCATATTAATGCCCATGATTTTGGAATGAGATGTTCGACAAGCAGGTACTTTTTGGCCATGTAGTGTATGTATACACAGCGCAATTCACAGCACAATTCTATTTTACAGTACTCAGATTATTATGTCTTGTACTGCATTGCATAACCTTTTAAACTTCCATGCATATGATTGAATGTTAATGTTTTTTTATACCATGCTAATCATATGATTTGTTACAGTATTATCCATGATGGATATAAAATGAGTCCGCTCACTTCCCGCCCTCACTGTATCTATTTATATATCTATTGATCAATAACCCTGGTCTGGTAGTTTCCAACGCACATTAAAAGATCTGACCATGCTTTCCTGTTTTTACTGGTTGTCCGTCGCTTGCTTCTGGTCTATGAGAGAATCTCAATTGCATTTCCTTTATTCCTTGCGTCCTCTCTCCTCGTGTCATTCACAAAACCCATTGGATGAGAAAGTCATAGGGGCGGGAACTCTAACCTTCTGATCCAATTCATTTTGAGAAGGAGGTGAGGAGAGAGTATGTGAGGAGAGAGTATGTGAGGAATCATGGAAATGCATGCAATTGAAATGGATCCTTTTTTGATTCGCACTAATTGTGGCCCTATCCACCAGGTGTCACTGTTTCATTACGTAGCAGACAAAGGTACTCACTCTCGCTGTCTCTGGTATAAAGCCCCCAGCCAGCAGATAACACTGGAAAATCACTGTGTACACACACTACTACATACACAATGAATGGCGCTCGCTCTAATCACAGCCAACAGAAAAGGATTGGACTTAACTGCTCTGGTTAAAGTTAAATAAAGGTTAAATGAAAATAAAATATGTAAAGTTGTAATTACCACACCACTTACAACTTTCCCATGAATAAGGCACTGATACTTCAACCCAAAACATGCATGTTGTATTCTTCTGGTATGTGTTCGTCTTTTGTGTGTTGATTCAATCAAGAGTAGCACAAAGGCAGCCACCAGCTGTTGTGAAATTGCAAATAAAATAAAGAACAGGAAGGCCTCTACACTGTTTATGCTCCCAATTCAAGCAGTGAATCTTTTCTGTTCTTCACATGTATTCTTTATTAGTCCAGCACCTACGTTTTTTAAGGATTTGAGGATGACCACAAATTTTTCAATTGAAATAGTGTCATTTTTTTCAACTTGTTTCATACAATCTGTGGTTCGAAATGTTACAGTGAAGTAGATGTATACAATTTCTGTCTCATCCAAAGTCAGTCCATTAGTAACCCAGCACTCCGTTATTCATATTCAACATGTCTCCTATATGGTCCAACATGTTCCTTACTATGGCCCGGTATCTGAAGCCAAAGTTAAGTAATTTCAGAGTGAGTGACCTTATGGAGTGTGAAGCAGGTCACCTCATTAACATTCCTGTGTGGGACAGCAGGGCCGCATTGCGAGGCCAACACAGACATGTCTGGCCTCCAGCAAAGCTCTCTCAGTAAACACAGTCCCTGGATGATGAGCTGTGAGTGGCCACATCTGAGCTGCTGTGACAGGCTAGGGCTCAGGCAGGTCCTATCTGCCGGCCCGGGCTGAGGGCAGCTGAAGGCCAGAGCGGAGGCAGACTAAGCTCCCATGTCTGATGCCAGACCATCACTTGACCTAGAGACATTTTACTGTCCTCTAAGACTAGAAAGTGGATCTTTAAGTAGAAATGGTACTAGAATAGCACTATGTCTGTTACCACCACAACCAGGAGGTTCTACAACAGACTATGCTGTAAATCGTTGTGGTACAGCATGAGAGAGCCAAGGGACGTACTGTAGCAAGGTACAGTAATAAGTCATGGTGTAGTTAGTTGAGGATGATATCATATCACATCCTACTACCGGTAGGTGTGTCGGACAAGGTGTGAACATAATTCATGCCAGAGAGGTCAAGGTGAACACATTAGCCATTGTGATTTACAGAGAGAATTTACAACCCCTTCACAGACCTCCAACCACAAAATAGCCTGAGTGACTGTTCGCACTGTCCCGACCCTGTAAGAGGAGATCTATTAACAGGCCGAATAGAAGTGACACGCGGGTAGTGACTGGCTATGTTGCCATGTCGTCATCCAGGCCAGGACAGACATCTGATGGGACAGGCAGAGTCTCTCCCCTGCCACTGTCCTCCTGTCCATAATTAGCCTGGACCATGAGCCTGGCCCAGAATAGTAGGAATGGTCACATTGTGGCATGGTGCTGAGCGCTCAGAGTCCACAGCTGGAGCGTTCTAGACAGTGGGCCCACTGGCCCATCACCTGCTTCCTGTAAAGCAATTTGTTATAGAGTTGTCACTGTAAAATCTACAGCCCGTCCGTGAGGTAAAGAAAGACAGGGTCACACGTAATGAGGACACCGCAGCCTCGGTCTGGCTGGGATGTATCCAAAGGAAGGACAAACACTTCAAGCTTAGCCAGTAGCTGTGGGTAGAAACATATTTTTTTATGTACAGTGAAGCATGTATGCTCCGTGTTTTAGAATAAAAAGATATGTGAGGCCAAAAACAACCGGGATGTGTCATGTCATATAATTAAGCAGACAATAATTTAATTAGGCTTCTGAATCCCCCTAATCCCCTCGCTCCCAAGAGAGACACATACTGCGCCTCCGCTGTCTATGTGTTGGTCATTTTAGACCACTCCCAGCATCACCTCCACTCAAATCAAATGTATTTATACAGCCCTTCTTACATCAGCTGATATCTCAAAGTGCTGTACAGAAACCCAGCCTAAAATCCCAAACAACAAGTAATGCAGGAGTAAATGTCAGTTTGCTGTTCATAGCCGATCATTAAGAGTATCTCTACCACTCCTGCTGTCTCTAGAGAGTTGAAAACAGCAGGTCTGGGACAGGTAGCACATCCGGTGAACAGGTCAGGGTTCCATAGCCGCAGGCAGAACAGTTGAAACTGGAGCAGCTGCAAGGCCAGGTGGACTGGGGACAGCAAGGAGTCATCATGCCAGGTAGTCCTGAGGCATGGTCTTAGGGCTCAGGTCCTCCGAGAGAGAGAAAGAAAGAGAGAAAGAGAGAATTAGAGAGAGCATAAATTCACACAGGACACCGGATAAGACAGGAGAAGTACTCCAGATATAACAGACTGACCCTAGCCCCCCGACACATAAACTACTGCAGCATAAATACTGGAGGCTGAGACAAGAGGGGTCAGGAGACACTGTGGCCCCATCAGATGATACCCCCGGACAGGGCCAAACAGGCAGGACATAACCCCACCCACTTTGCCAAAGCACAGCCCCCACACCACCAGAGGGATATCTTCAACCATCAACTTACCATCCTGAGACAAGGCCGAGTATAGCCCACAAAGATCTCCGCCATGGCACAACCCAAGGGGGGGCGCCAACCCAGACAGGAAGATCACGTCAGTGACTCAACCCACTCAAGTGTCGCACCCCTCCTAGGGACGGCATGGAAGAGCACCAGTAAGCCAGTGACTCAGCCCCTGTAATAGGGGAGAATCCCAGTGGAGAGAGGGGAACCGACCAGGCAGAGACAGCAAGGGTGGTTCGTTGCTCCAGAGCCTTTCCGTTCACCTTCATACCCCTGAGCCAGACTACACTCAATCATATGACCCACTGAAGAGATGAGTCTTCAGTAAAGACTTAAAGGTTGAGACCGAGTCTGCGTATCTCACATGGATAAGCAGACCGTTCCATAAAAATCGAGCTCTATAGGAGAAAAACCTGCCTCCAGCTGTTTGCTTAGAAATTCTAGGGACAATTAGGAGGCCTGCGTCGTGTACGTGTAGGTATGTACAGTAGGACCAAATCGGAAAGATAGGTAGGAGCAAGCCCATGTAATGCTTTGTAGTTTAGCAGTAAAACTTACCTTGCCTTTACAGGAAGCCAGTGTAGGGAGGCTAGCACTGGAGTAATATGATCCAATTTTTTGGTTCTAGTCAGGATTCTAGCAGCCTGCTTTTGGCACTAACTGAAGTTTATTTAGTGCTTTATCCGGGTTGCCGGAAAGTAGAGCATTGCAGTAGTCTAACCTAGAAGTAACAAAAGCATGGATGAATTTTTCTGCATAATTTTTGGACAGAAAGTTTCTGATTTTTGCAATGTTACGTAGATGGAAGAAGCTGTCCTTGAAACAGTCTTGATATGTTCGTCAAAAGAGAGATCAGGGTCCAGAGTAACGCAGAGGTCCTTCACAGTTTTATTAATTGTCAGATTGTCAAGATTAATTGTCAGATTCAACAGAAGATATCTTTGTTTCTTGGGACCGAGAACAAGCATCTCTGTTTTGTCTGAGTTTAAACGTAGAAAGTTTGCAGCCATCAACTTCCTTATGTCTAAAACACAGACTTCTAAGCGAGGGAAATTTTGGGGCTTCACCATGTTTCATTGAAATGTACAGCTGTGTGTCATCCGCATAGCAGTGAAAGTTAACATTATGTTTTCGAATGACATCCCCAAGAGGTAAAAAATATAGTGAAAACAATAGTGATCCTAAAACAGAACCTTGAGGAACACCGAAATGTACAGTTGATTTGTCAGAGGACAAACCATTCACAGAGACAAACTGATATCTTTCCGACAGATAATATGTAAACCAGTTCATGTGTTGGTAATTTTAGGCCACTCCCAGCACTACTCCACTGTCCATGTGTTGGTCATTTTAGGCCACTTCCAGCACCACATCCACTGTCCATGTGTTGGTCATTTTAGGCCACTCCCAGCACTCCCAGCACCAGCTCCACTGTCCATGTGTTGGTCATTTTAGGCCACACCCAGCACTCCCATCACCACCTCCACTGTTCATGTGTTGGTCATTTTAGGCAGCTGCTGTATTGTTGTTTAACCTTTACTTGGGTGTCTGACTAATGCTCCTGGATTTGTGCTGATTATTATGACCCAACACATTCACACATGCTCCCATTGTCCAGGGCCTCTTCCCTAGCTGCTCACACATAGCACCTAGCAACTACAAATGAACTGTGATAAGTACAAGGCCAGGAGTGTCCTTGAACATAGCTCTTTGTTTCCACATTAGCCAGACGAGCTGATGAATACTATCAGGCCAGAGTCATGTCTGTAGTGACAGTAAGATACCATGCACTTCCATTGACTAAAAATATGCTGTGAACCTAAACTGTGATGTTGAGTATTGAGTCAGTCACTGGGTGTTTGTTTGACAGGTAAGTGGCTGTAAGTCAGGAGAAGTCCATGGATCTGACCTGAAGGTCAGGTTGAGTTTTCATGACCAGACCTAACTGAGTACAGCGGGCCGGCAGCGACAGAGCTTCTGATCTTCTTCTATATGCAGACCCAGTACATACATTTCTTATTCTATATGCAGACCCAGTACATACATTTCTTATTCTATATGCAGACCCAGTACATACATGTCTTATTCTATATGCAGACCCAGTACATACATTTCTTATTCTATATGCAGACCCAGTACATACATGTCTTATTCTATATGCAGACCCAGTACATACATTTCTTATTCTATATGCAGATCCAGTACATACATTTATTTTTCTATATGCAGACCCAGCACATACATTTCATATTCTATATGCAGACCCAGTACATACATGTATTATTCTATATGCTGACCCAGGACATACATGTATTATTCTATATGCAGACCCAGTACATACATGTATTATTCTATATGCAGACCCAGTACATACATGTATTATTCTATATGCAGACCCAGTACATACATGTATTATTCTATATGCTGACCCAGGACATACATGTATTATTCTATATGCTGACCCAGGACATACATGTATTATTATACATGACTGGCTGGGGTCAGTTTGTTATATCTGGAGTACTTCTCCTGTCCTATTCGGTGTCCTGTGTGAATCTAAGTGTGCGTTCTCTAATTCTCTCCTTCTCTCTTTCTTTCTCTCTCTCGGAGGACCTGAGCCCTAGGACCATGCCCCAGGACTACCTGACATGATGACTCCTTGCTGTCCCCAGTCCACCTGGCCATGCTGCTGTTCCAGTTTCAACTGACCTGAGCCCTAGGACCATGCCCCAGGACTACCTGACATGATGACTCCTTGCTGTCCCCAGTCCACCTGGCCATGCTGCTGCTCCAGTTTCAACTTCCACCTGACTGTGCTGCTGCTCCAGTTTCAACTGTTCTGCATTATTATTATTCAACCATGCTGGTCATTTATGAACATTTGAACATCTTGGCCATGTTCTGTTATAATCTCCACCCGGCACAGCCAGAAGAGGACTGGCCACCCCACATAGCCTGGTTCCTCTCTAGGTTTCTTCCTAGGTTTTGGCCTTTCTAGGGAGTTTTTCCTAGCCACCGTGCTTCTACACCTGCATTGCTTGCTGTTTGGGGTTTTAGGCTGGGTTTCTGTACAGCACTTTGAGATATCAGCTGATGTACGAAGGGCTATATAAATACATTTGATTTGATTTGATTTGATTTGATATATGCAGACCCAGTACATACATGTATTATTCTATATGCTGACCCAGGACATACATGTATTATTCTATATGCTGACCCAGGACATACATGTATTATTCTATATGCTGACCCAGTACATACATGTATTATTCTATATGCTGACCCAGGACATACATGTATTATTCTATATGCTGACCCAGGACATACATGTATTATTATATGCAGACCCAGGACATACATGTATTATTCTATATGCTGACCCAGACATACATGTATTACATATGCTGACCCAGGACATACATGTATTATTCTATATGCTGACCCAGGACATGACATGTATTATATCTGGAGTATATTCGGTGTCCTGTGTGAATCTAAGTGTGCGTTCTCTAATTCTCTCCTTCTCTCTTTCTTTCTCTCTCTCGGAGGACCTGAGCCCTAGGACCATGCCCCAGGACATACATGATGACTCCTTGCTGTTCCACCTGGCCATCTGTTCCAGTTTATGACCTGAGCCCAGGACATGCCCCAGGACATGTATTGATGTCCCCAGTCCACCTGGCCATGCTGCTGCTCCAGTTTCAACTTCCACCTGACTGTGCTGCCCAGTTTCAACTGTTCATTCAACCACGCTGGTCATGAACATTTATTATGTTCTGTTATAATCTACAGCCAGAAGAGGACTGACCCAGGAGGTTTTGGCCTTTCTAGGGAGTTTTTCCTAGCCACCGTGCTTCTACACCTGCATTGCTTGCTGTTTGGGGTTTTAGGCTGGGTTTCTGTACAGCACTTTGAGATATCAGCTGATGTACGAAGGGCTATATAAATACATTTGATTTGATTTGATTTGATTTGATTTGATATATGCAGACCCAGTACATACATGTATTATTCTATATGCTGACCCAGGACATACATGTATTATTCTATATGCAGACCCAGTACATACATGTATTATTCTATATGCTGACCCAGGACATACATGTATTATTCTATATGCTGACCCAGGACATACATGTATTATTCTATATGCTGACCCAGGACATACATGTATTATTCTATATGCTGACCCAGGACATACATGTATTATTCTATATGCTGACCCAGGACATACATGTATTATTCTATATGCTGACCCAGTACATACATGTATTATTCTATATGCTGACCCAGGACATACATGTATTATTCTATATGCTGACCCAGGACATACATGTATTATTCTATATGCTGACCCAGTACATACATGTATTATTCTATATGCTGACCCAGGACATACATGTATGTATGTATGAATGTTCGGTGGGCTGCCTTAATCGACGTCATAGACGCCTGGGGAGCAGTTGGTGTTGGCGGTTAACTGTCTTGTTCAAGGGCAGAAAGAACGGCAGATTTTTCCACCTTGCTGGCTCAAGGATTCAAGAGCGCTGGTTACTGGCCCAGTGCTCTTAACCACTAGGTTACCTGCCACCCCATGGTGACAACCATTCACTCTCAAAGGCATCCAGCTGGGATCCAATGGCAGGCCAGGCCATGTACTGAAACAGCCAACCAGGCCAGGCCAGGCTAAGCATGTGCTGAAACAGCCCCCCCCGGACAGATTATGAGGCCTTTCAGTCTATCTCTATGGAGAAACAAAGTTCCTAGTTAATGATGTGTCAAAGCATGAAAGTTTGACCTCTCATAGTTGAAGGTGCCCCAAGCAAAACTTTGTCCAGCGCTTGCTGTGCTGACACAATGAAACTCCAGACACATACCTGTTTTACTCCCACATCATAGCTTACAATGCTATGTGCCAAATGTAAAACATCTAGATGAGATAAGTTGATGTCATCTCAAGAAAATCAAGAGATGAGAGTAGTTACTGATGAGATTTATGGTTAATTTTCACCTCATTGGAAAGCTCACCCTTGTTTAAGCTCCGTGCACTAACTGCCTTACAATACACTGTCAATAGCGGTCTGTTTATTCAGTCATTTCTGTTTAATTGGTAATTTCAGATACATTTCATAGGCCTAAGCAGTGTGCAATGTCATCTCCTAAAATAAACTACAGATTGTGTGGTCCCAGCCATCGCACCATGTGGTCCTCATAGTAATGATTTTATGGGCTTAACACAACACCATAATGCATATGTAAGCAGTGAAATATATTACAGTTTTGGGTTGTTTCTTAGATTGATATGTATTTGTATAACACATATAGAAATGTATTTGATCTATTTGGCTGTGTTTCATGTGGAAAATAGTGGCAAAGGAAATGAAAGGCAATGGGATGAAAAGGACACCAACACCAAACAACATGAAACTAGAATGTCACCCCTTTCATCCATCCATAAATTACTGAACTAATTTATATAGTTTTAATATGGTTGGAGCCAAAACATAGGCATTTCATTATTGGTTATAAAACTGGCAAAGAAAAGGGAGCTCTTCTTTTATGCATGGTCTGGCCACATAAACACATAGTTCAATCCCTTAATTCAATTATTTCCATATGACTTAGTTAACTTAATGAAAAGTCATTGAGATGAAAAAGTACTTGGATAATCTTCTTCATAGGGCACATCGAAAGGCTTTGTCATCAGCCAATGAGGGGTCACCCCTTTAGATTTGTGTGTACTAGGTAGTTGTTGGGGAATTGTTAGATTACTGTTATAGATTTGTGTGTACTAGGTAGTTGTTGGGAATTGTTTAGATTACTTGTTAGATATTACTGCACTGTTGGAACTAGAAGCACAAGCATTTCGCTACACTCGCATTAACATCTGCTAACCATGTGTATGTGACCAATAAAAGTCGATTTGATTTGTCAAATTATTTCCAATATGGGGATCACCAATATTTAGACGGCTATGTAAGGTAGATAACTTTTACTTGTCGACATCTAAATATAACGTCCCTGACCTCACCGTGCACATACCGGTGTTTGTAATTGTCTAACAAAAGGGGGGCATGGACAGCTGACATGCTGGTGCAGTATTTTGTCCTGCGGCGCATCTTCAGTCCCGACTGAGAAGAAGACCGCGGCGTAGCTATCTGTCTCATCCTCGGACAGATGAGTGACTGACTTTACCTGCCAGGGACAAGCAGTGGTTTCAGTGCCATCTTTTTTCACAGTCTGTGATACCTGTGTTTGGGTTTGCAACTTCTTCAGCTTCACCTGTTATTCACGTCGAATGTCAAACAAATAGCCTGGGCTACAAAAACAATACGCAACAACGAGGGAAAGTGTTATCGTTGGCAACCCGAACATCTGGCTGGACATTTGACAGTTTCTCAGAAGATTGGTCTTAATTCGATTTACTTTTACCAGACTGACTTTTGATGAGCACTGCCTCGTCTCGAATAAATCAGAGACGAACAATGGCATTGATGAACTGACACTATATCAAATTAGCCTTTTGAAACAAGATGGATAGAATTGTTCAACTTCTATAGATAGGCAGGTTTTCCCCCAATTATGAACAGCAAACCATCGCCCAGGACTTGTATTCTTCATTTTATATTGTATGCCTTCTGTTTATGAAAATAGAAATGTTTTGTTTCTTCAAACCCCGAGGATATTCCAGGACCAGAACTGGGTCTCGAAATGGGACAATATCCCGGCACTCCTCCAACTCAACCTCAAGGCTATACTTTACCTTTATTCTGCTGCTTCTCATCTTCACGCCTAGAGTGGATTCTTCCTGGTGGTGAGTGCTTTCTTTCATGTGCGCTTGATCCTGCTGAAATAATCACATCGTTTCTATCCAAGATTACATCTTTAATTTATGTCTAGGAGAGCTCTGTCATTGATATCCAAGATTAGATCTGAGTTTCCAGTGGTTTTGGATGACCAGTTGTCTTCTTAATGAGCTAATTCTAGAATATTCCAAGACCTTGCAAAAGCTAGCCCTATTTATGTTGGCTATTTGGGAGTCGAAAATATAAGTGGGAAGAAGTCATATTGCCTAATGCATATATGATGGATAAATATGAATGTAAGAAATAAAGACATCATTATAAACTCATGCGAAACGTCTTGAACAAAGTCAAGATCAAATGTAAAGCATGTTTGGATTTCAATGAAGGTTTTAGGGAAATGGTTTAGGCATACAATCAAAATTTCTATAATAATAATTAATTTTGTAAGAGTATATTCTGAGGAGGCTACATTAGCTTTTCACTGAAACCTGAGTTCATGTCTATGTTTATCCCAAGCCTGAGATTGCCAATTATGTCTTGAGAAATTTGAATTATCCTCGGGATGCAGGAGATGGGAACAATAACAAACACTAAATGATAGGCTATATCACTATTATGTGGCAATTGAAACACATTCAATCTTCAAATAGTTTAACTCAATACACCCGTTGAAGTCTATACCTCCATCACACCTTATAATTAGACTTATACCCTGCTGGAACCTGTAAAGAGATCGCAGCCAACTCCAATTCAAACAGCCACAGGGGGGGATGTGTGTGGATTGGAGTTTTAAAACATCAAAACAAACAACTGCACACTGTGTTCATGAAGATACATGGACTGAGGGACTTTCCACTATCAATCTTGCATATTGGAAATGACAGATGCAGGCAGTGGTGCATGAAAAAGTGTTCTTTGATGATTTCTCTTGAGGGTACGAACCCAGGGTGTATAAAGGAAGTGCCTACCTCCAACACTCCATTCTTACTGCGCAAAACATGATAAATCAGCTTTCAGCTAGGGGCAAAATCTTAATTTTCTATTCTGTTTTTATAGTTGAACTAGTTAAAGTAGATTAAATAATTCAAGTGGGCTCAACTCAAAACATAATTTTATGTAAACAACACTGAGGATTTGTATGACTGAATAAAAATAAGGCAGTGTGTCTAATTAAAACAGTGAAGTGAGGCAGAGCGGGGAGACATGGTAGCTCTCTCCAGACTAAGGGTCTAAATATGATTTATATAGTCCAGTTTTTTTACTCATCATGATCTTGATCATTCAGATAAGCAGCAACGTGTTCTCTGGTGTTCTGGACTGATTGTCCTCCCTCCAAACTACGTATGAGGCGTAGAAACAGTCAGGGTCTTTTGGCTCAGCTCTCTACTCTCTCTATGGAGAGAATAAACACAGTGTCTCTGCTCTGCTTTCCTGCTCAGGCTCTGGCAGCAGGGAATGAAGGCAGATTGTTGGGGGGAAGGGACAGGGACAGCCATAACTGGAATGGAAACCCTTTTCTGTTGCTGTCTCAGTGGCACGAAACACAATGTAGCTGTGATTAAGCCTGGCAGTAATGATGTTCGGTCATCGTAGGGAGCGGGAAAATTAGAGGAGCATGCCAGCTAACAGGAGACTGGGGACTTATAGGAGACTGGGGTTTATAGGAGACTGGAGTCTTACAGGAGACTGGGGACTTATAGGAGACTGGGGTTTTTAGGAGACTGGAGTCTTATATGTGACTGGTGACTTATAGGAGACTGGTGACTTATATGTGACTGGTGACTTATAGGAGACTGGTGACTTATAGGAGACTGGGGACTTATAGGAGACTGGTGACTTATAGGAGACTGGGGACTTATAGGAGACTGGTGACTTATAGGAGACTGGGGACTTATAGGAGACTGGTGACTTATAGGAGACTGGGGACTTATAGGAGACTGGGGACTTATAGGAGGGGACTGGGGACTTATAGGAGACTGGTGACTTATAGGAGACTGGGGACTTATAGGAGACTGGAGTCTTATAGGAGAATGGAGACTTATAGGAGACTGGTGACTTATAGGAGACTGGAGACTTATAGGAGACTTATAGGGGACTGGTGACTTGTACCAGACTGGCGACTTGTTGGAGACTAGAAACTTATAGGATACTTATAAGATACTTATATGAGACTGGAGACTTATAGGATACTTATATGAGACTGGAGACTTATAGGATACTTACATGAGACTGGTGTCTAATAGGAGACTTATAGAAGACTGGAGTATTAGAGGAGACTTTTAGGAGACTGGAGACTTATAGGAGACCGGTGACTTAAAACAGACTGGCGACTTATACCAGACTGGCGACGTATAGGAGACTGGAGACTTATAGGAGACTGGAGTCTTATAAGAGACTGCAGTCTTATAGGAGACTTATAGCAGACTGGAGTATTATAGGAGACTTTTAGGAGACTGGAGACTTATAGGAGACTGGTGACTTATAGGAGACCGGTGACTTAAAACAGACTGGCGACTTATACCAGACTGGCGACGTATAGGAGACTGGAGACTTATAGGAGACTGGAGTCTTATAGGAGACTGGAGACTTATAGGAGACTTATAGGAGACTGGAGTCTTATAGGAGACTGGAGTCTTATATGAGACTTATAGGATACTGGAGTATTATAGGAGACTTTTAGGAGACTGGAGTCTTATAGGAGACTGGAGTCTTATAGGAGACTGGAGTCTTATATGAGACTTATAGGAGACTGGCGACGTATAGGAGACTGGAGACTTATAGGAGACTGGAGTCTTATAGGAGACTGGATACTTATAGGAGACTTATAGGTCTTATAGGAGACTGGAGTCTTATAGGAGACTGGAGTCTTATATGAGACTTTTAGGAGACTGGAGTCTTTTAGGAGACTGGAGTCTTATAGGATACTGGAGACTTATAGGAGACTGGAGACTTATAGGAGACTGGAGTCTTATAGGAGACTGGGGTCTTATAGGAGACTGGGGTCTTATAGGAGACTGGGGACTTATAGGAGACTGGTGACTTATAGGAGACTGGTGACTTATAGGAGACTGGGGACTTATAGGATACTGGGGACTTATAGGAGACTGGGGACTTATAGGAGACTGGGGACTTATAGGAGACTGGAGTCTTATAGTAGACTGGAGTCTTATAGGAGACTGGTGTCTTATAGGAGACTGGTGACTTATACGAGACCATGTCACACTGTATGGCTGCTTCACTGCACTCTGTGTTCCTATTCCAGTCTCAGTGGTCAGGGGTCACTCTTAGTTAACTGTGTGGACTCTTCCCTGTCTGTGAAAGTGCTTCTGAAGATCTCACACTTCATAACACTTTTATGGCATGTTTCACAGCGTGGGATTACAATGAAGCGGGACAGAATGGTTAAATGCACACTTTGTAAGAATTCCTGCTGTTCAATAGTCAATTAAACTGATGATGAATACCCATTGATTCTTGAAAAATATAGCTTGTCACGCATCTGACTGGACGTGACTTCACAATATACAGTATATTGTTCTTCAGAAAGAAAACTAGATAAAAACACATTTGTTTTTGCATAATATAATCGTCCCTGGAAGTTTCCCTGGCCTCCCACTGACAGTGCACCTGTCTATCTGATCTGCAGGTACATTGGAGCCCTGGGTGCACGGGTGATCTGTGACAACATTCCAGGCCTGGTGAACAAGCAGCGCCAGCTGTGCCAGCGCCACCCGGACCTCATGCAGTCTATTGGGGAGGGTGCCAAGGAGTGGATCCGCGAGTGCCAGCACCAGTTCCGCCACCATCGCTGGAACTGCAGCACGCTGGACCGAGACCACACCGTCTTTGGCAGGGTCATGCTGCGCAGTAAGTCTGTGTTTGTCCGTGTTTGCGTCTGCGTGTGTGTGTTTCCATGTGTGTGCGTGTGTGTGTGTATGTGTGTGTGTGTGTGTGTGTGTGTTAAGAGGTTTAGTATTCAACCACTTGAATCTTGGATGTAACATTCACTACATGAATTTGATACAGTACATAAAAGTGATGGATTGTTGTAGACTATTACAGAACTATAACGGGACCGCTCAGTTTCCTTTTAGACTTACAGACATCCCAGCCTTAATGGGAAATGTCCAACAATGTTCAACTTCATGTTCATCATCTCCAGCACCTCTCTAACATCAGCATACGTGAAAATGGCACGTTTCTATGTTTTGTAGTAAAAAAGACAGAGGAATATGTGTTTTTCCAAAACATCATCGGTGTGCATCGTGTAATTCTTACCAATTATGAGGAGTCGTTGCCTACTAAGTGCCTACTAATTTGTCTACTAATTGTCCTGTTATTGTCTACTAATTGGTTGATGTCATTGCAAACACAGATCTTCCTCTATCTTTTTTTTTTACAAAACATAAAAACATGATATTTTCACATATGCTGATGGTGTGAAATTTTCCTTTAAGGGTATCTGCATGTTATATACATATCTCAGTTCAACACTTCATACAACAGTTTATCATCTCTATGTACAAATGCGGTCAAATATATTGGCACCCCTTGCAATTGTGTGCAATGTAGCAGAATGTTCTGTTTTCTCTTTTCAATGGAATGGCTGTTTTTACCCTGTAAGCACCTGCAACTTACCACAGGTGAGATAAATTACATAGTAAATGAGAAAACTTGCCTCCAACCCAATGAATTTGAATTTTAGATTTTTTTATAATTTCACAATTTTTTACTATGAAGTGAAAAATCTCAAATTCAGTTTAGGTCATTTTTTCTTGGTTCTGTGTAAATTAAACAAATACAAAAAATGTGACCATGTGAGTATGAAAAGTTTTTTCAATTTCAACTTATTTTAGAATAAATAGATAATCGTGCAAGGGTTCTGTCGGCAATAAAGCCCTTTTGTGGCGACAACTCATTATGATTGGCTGGGCCTGGCTCCCCAGAGGGTGGACCTGTCTCCCCAGAGGGTGGACCTGTCTCCCCAGTGGGTGGACCTGGCTCCCAAGTGAGTGGGCCTATGTCCCCCAGGCCCACCCATGGCTGCCCCTCTGTCCAGTCATGTGAAATCCATAGATTAGGGCCTAATTTATTTATTTCAATTAACTGACTGAACACCTGATGAAACTAAGGAGTATTTAATACATCAGCTGTCCAGGTGGCTGGTCTTAGACGATCCCGCAGGTGAAGAAGTCAGATGTGGAGGTCCTGGGCAGGTGTGGTTACACTTGATCTGTGGTTGTGAGGCCGGTTGGATATATTGCCAAATTCTCTAAAAAGATGGAGGCGGCTTATGGTAGAGAAATGAACATTCAATTCTCTGGCATCAGCTCTGTTGGACATTCCTGCAGTCAGCATGCCAATTGCACACTCCCTCAAATCTTGAGACATCTGTGGCATTATGTTGTGTGACAAAACTGCACATTTTAGAGTGGCCTTTTATTGTCCCCTATACACTGTGTAATGATCATGCTGTTTAATCAGCTTCTCGATATGCCACACCTGTCAGGTGGATGGATTATCTTGGCAAAGGAGTAATGCTCACTAACAGGGATGTAAACAAATTTATGCACAACATTTTAGAGAAATACGCTTTTTGTGTGTATTGAACATTTCTGGAATCTTTTATTTCAGCTCATGAAAAATGGGATTATGTTGTGTTTATATATTTTTTCAGTAATAGTTTCACCTTCTCCAGGAATGAGGAGAGTTGCAGAAAGTGGGTATTCTCTGAAGACAGGTAGCAGATAGAGAGATCCACATGGTGATGTCTAAACAGTAATAGGAGATGTAAATATTTGGGTAGATGTTTCTGGCAGGCAGACAAAGCCGTGCTCCCTGACATATCGCCTGTGTTCTGGTTCATTGCGTGAGGAGGAATGAAAACTAGAGGTGGGTGGGAAAAGCAGACCAAATAAATCTGTATCTGCTCTCCTCTCAGATGACAAGATACCTAATGACTGAGAAAGCTGCCATCTGTGCAAATTAAAGGGTGAAAACGAGAGGCACCTTAAATGGGCTGTTGGTAGCCATGTTTCTTTGTTCTAGCTATCCACCATAGGCCTGCTGTACATGGACGGATTGTACAGGAACATTGTACAGAGACAAACATGCCCAAGTTCCAAGGAACGTAGACACTGTTTAAATTTAGATTGCATGGGATATAGTGCACACAAACAGATTTTAATCAAATATAGGCATGTTTGTTTCTGTGCAATGTCATCTGCACTATGCAAGTCGAAAGCTTTCAGTTGGGCATATGTTAGTGTTCAAAGCATGAAGTTGGCTCTAGACTGATGTAACTACAGTGTAACGACATGATTACTACAACAAAACAAACTCTGCTAGTATAGTGTAACCGCCTGTTTAAGACAGACTTTGTTTTGCCTGTTTGAGACAGACTTTGTTTTGCCTGTTTGAGACAGACTTTGTTTTGCCTGTTTAAGACTGACTTTGTTTTGCCTGTTTAAGACAGACTTTGTTTTGCCTGTTTGAGACAGACTTTGTTTTGCCTGTTTAAGACTGACTTTGTTTTGCCTGTTTGAGACTGACTTTGTTTTGCCTGTTTGAGACTGACTTTGTTTTGCCTGTTTAAGACTGACTTTGTTTTGCCTGTTTAAGACAGACTTTGTTTTGCCTGTTTAAGACTGACTTTGTTTTGCCTGTTTGAGACTGACTTTGTTTTGCCTGTTTGAGATTGACTTTGTTTTGCCTGTTTAAGACTGACTTTGTTTTGACCAAAAAAACCAAAGATAAAAACAGCCTCCAGCCTCACTTTCACCAATTCAGAACATCTATTTCTATTGTGAATTGGCCATAACCAGGGTCGGCCAGCTCTGTTCCATGTGGACTGTCTACGGTTTTCCTACTCTTCAACTTGGTGACTGATTATAGAACTGAGAAATGAGGTGTGTGTACTCTCAATCCATTCAATCAATTCCATAATAAATTACATTCATGAATCAGGGAGTGTAGACAATTCCAACTACTGAATCCTGCAAGATACTGTTCTTAATTATACAACTACCTTTTTTTGCCAAAGCTGAGATGCTGAAAACATTTTTTTTGCCCACGCAACAGAGGTCTTTATTGGTCCACTAATACAGGACTAGTAAAGGCCCAGTGCACTACTTTTGTGAAAAAATATATTTTTCAATTCTTTTAAACTTTTTTAATAAAGTTATTATTTGTTAAAAGAAATTGGGGTGCTGCAGCACCCCTACTTCCCACAGCTATGGGAACACATCTGCCCCTCCCTTCCCTGACCTTAACAGAGGCTATCTAACAATGACATCTCTAACACAAAATCTCCTCCATCATATCACCCCAGGTAGCCGGGAGGCAGCATTTGTGTACGCCATCTCCTCGGCAGGCGTGGTCTATGCAATTACCAGGGCCTGCAGCCAGGGGGACCTCAAGATCTGCAGCTGCGACGCCCAAAAGCGGGGCCAGGCTAGTGATGACAGGGGCGAATTTGACTGGGGCGGCTGCAGCGACAACATCAACTATGGCATCAAGTTCACCAAGACCTTTGTTGATGCCAGAGAAAAGATGGTGAAGGACGCTCGGGCACTGATGAATCTACACAACAACCGCTGTGGACGAATGGTGAGCAATGGCGTAGGGGTTAAGGGGCATTATACTTTTTGAAATGTGCACTGTGATGCATCTGGACTTGATACACACAGCTAACTGGCTGACAGGCAGTCCCTTTCAACTAACAGAGCATGCTATAACTACTGTGTAACAACATGGTTACTACAATGGAACAGACATTGCTGGTAAAATTCAAGCCACTGTTGAACAGACATTCTGTAAATGCTCTAGACGTGAATAGTGAGTGTACTGGGTTGGTCACAAGTGAGCCTGTGTCTTAACCACCAATTATCCATGATCACATAATGGACATTATCCAACCATTTCGATTTCAGGCAGTGAAGCGCTTTATGAAACTGGAGTGCAAGTGTCATGGCGTCAGCGGCTCCTGTGCCCTTAGAACCTGCTGGCTGGCCATGTCGGACTTCCGGAGGACCGGGGACTACCTCCGGAAGAAGTACAACACGGCCATCGAGGTGACCATGAACCAGGATGGCACCGGGTTCATGGTGGCTGACAAGGACTTCAAGGGAACCACCAAGAATGAGCTGGTGTATGTAGAAAAGTCCCCTGACTACTGCCTCATGGACAGAGCAGCAGGTGGGTCAACTCAACCAGTTCAAGGTGTTAGGTAGGGCCAGGAGTTTTTCTTCAACACATGACCTGACAGAGAAAAACAAAGATGTTTTAGCTATGGCTAAGAGGAAATCTCTTTATGCAAAATAATTGAGTATATGATTCAGAATAATATCACACTTAGTCATACATAGTTTGATGGATGTTATTCAAATACTTATCACCAAACATATATTTTGCCATCAGAAACCTAGTTGCTCTGAGTCAAGACTGTTACCCAGAAGGGAGATAATACAGCGGCCTACTCCTCAAATACGTCTATGAGAATACCAGACTCATCTGCCGAAGGCCTGCATACCTGCATAGCTTAGAGTTCAATTATTTGACCTTTTAACTTCTCTCTAATTCCAACTGTGTTTTCTCTGCCTTGGTAATCTCTGTTTCTCATGCCCCTCATGTCCTATCACTTCAGCAGAGAGTTCAAAGAGCTCTAGAACAGCTAACAGGCTCTGGTTATGATACCTTGGATGTATTGTGTGTTACTGGTATCATCCTAATCTCTGTTAGACCTATGGTTATAGGTTGACACCTAGTGAACTAATGTTAATTAAGAAGAGAAGCTACACTACGCCCCTAGACTACTTCAAGGTGCAGCAGGGCTGATTTTAAAGGGCTTATAGCTCTCGTATCCGCTAATCTCTATTGTATAGGAATTCACACCCTAAGGATACAGGGTAATTTTTCAAATCCTTCTGTGGTCCCTATTAAGCTCCACTCCCAAATGCTCAAGGGGAATACCTCCACTCACACCCCTTCACTCACGGGCCGGCTTGTCTTTAACCATGGCGTCTGTCTTGTGCCCTCTCCAAAGGCTCCCTGGGAACGGCAGGGAGAGTCTGCAACAAGTCTTCTAGAGGCACAGACAGCTGCGAGGTCATGTGTTGCGGACGGGGCTACGACACAATGCGCGCCAAACGAGTCACCAAGTGCGAGTGCAAGTTCAAGTGGTGTTGCGCCGTGGAGTGTAAGGACTGTGAGAACACTGTGGACGTTCACACCTGTAAGCCCCACAGGCGACCCGATTGGCTGGACCAAACCAGACGCTGAGGCACATTCTTTAAAAGGACGTAGTAGTGGTCAACTGCATTGTGGGATATGTATTTCCTACTCCTGACTCCTTACGGACTCCTTTCTGACCTCCATTACATCTGACAACCCCTTCTAAGGTGACATCCTAAAGAACCTTTCCCAAGGCGCAGTATCCCAACTTGGTTTGGATGGTGCAGTACTGTATGGGACTGTTCGGTGGGAAGGCTTTCTAAGAGAATGGTTGGGCTGGGAGAGGGGATAGTTCCTATTTATGTTTTTGTTTGTTTGTGTTGATTGTGTGCTGCTTCCAAGGTGCTGAGGACACTATTTTTCTACAGACATTCATTCACACAGTATCTGTTGTGGAAATGCAGAACAGGACATTGTACTGTGAGCACACCAGAGATTGAGTTAGGATTGTTGGCTGGTGTATGTGTTGTTGTTTTTTTGCTTTGTTTAAGACTATGTTCTCTCTAAATCTGTGATCACTTTGTTCAGTGTTTCATTGGCCTTACAATAGAAAGAGATGAAGAACTGAAATTGTACTCAGCTTGATATAATGGAAAGACTGACATGTATTCAGTTGTTAGGAGTAAAAAATTATATTTAAAAAAGGAGGACTTACCCTCATGCCTTACCCTACTGGTAAAGTGCATTGGGATGGATGTATAGCAGAAAGTCTAACGATCAACGTTTACCGCGGGCCAGAGAGCTGCTCTATAGACACTAATGTAAAGTGCCAGTCAAAACATTTAGACACACCTCCTCATTCAATGGTTTTTCTGTATTTTTACTATTTTCTACATTGTAGAATGATAGTGAAGACATCTTAACTATGAAATAACACATATGGACTCATGTAGTAACCAAAAAGGTTTTAAACAAATCTAAATATATTTTATATTTGAGGTGCCACCCTTTGCCTTGATGACAGCTTTGCACACTCTTGCCATTCTCTCAACCACCTTCACCTGGAATGCTTTTCCAACAGTCTTGAAGGAGTTCCCACATATGCTGAGCACTTGTTGTCTGCTTTTCCTTCACTCTGCGGTTCAACTCATCCCAAACCATCTCAATTGGGTTGAGGTCTGGTGATTGTGGAGGCCAAGTCATCTGATGCAGCAGCTCCATCACTCTCCACCTAATGGTCAAATATCCCTTACACAGCCTGGAGGTGTGTTGGGTCACTGTCCTGTTGAAAAACAAATGATAGTCCCGCTAAACGCAAATCAGATGGGATGACGTATCACTGCAGAATGATGTGGTAGCCATGCTGGTTAAGTGTGCCTTGAATTTGAAATAAATCACAGACAGCGTCACCAGTAAAGCACCCCCAGACCATCAAACCTCCTCCTCCATGCTTCATGGTGGGAACCACACATGCAGCGATAATCCGTTCACCTACTCTGCGTCTCACAAAGACACGGCGAATGGAACCAAAAATCTCAAATTTGGACTCATCAGACCAAAGGACAGATTTCCACCGGTCTAATGTCCATTGCTCGTGTTTCTTGGCCCAAGCAAGTCTCATCTTATCATTGGTGTCCTTTAGTAGTGGTTTCTTTTCAGCAATTCGACTATGAAGGCCTGATTCACACAGTCTCCTCTGAGAACAGTTGACGTTCACATGTGTCTGTTACTTGAACTCTGTGAAGCATTTATTTGGGCTGCAATTTCTGAAGCTGGTAACTCTAATGAACTTATCATCTGCAGCAGAGGTAACTCTGGGTCTTCCTTTCCTGTGGTGGTCCTCATGAGAGCCAGTTTCATCATAGCGCTTGATGGTCTTTGCGACTGCACGGATTGACTGACCTTCATGTCTTAAACTCATGGACTCTTTGCTTATTTGAACTGTTCTTGCCATAATATGGACTTGGTCTTTTACCAAATTGGGCTATCTTCTGTATACCACCTCTACCTTGTCACAACACAACTGATTGGCTCAAACGCAATGCACACCTGTTAATTGAAATACATTCCAGGTGACTACCTCATTAAGCTAGTTGAGAGAATGCCAAGAGTGTACAAAACTGTCATAAAGGCAAAGGGTGGTTACTTTAAAGAATCTAAAATATATTTTGATTTGTTTAACACTTTTTTGTTTACTACATAATGATATATCTGTTATTTCATAGTGGTGATGTCTTCACTATTATTCTACAATGTAGAAAATAGCAAAAATAAAGAAAAACCCTGGTATGAGTAGGTGTCCACAATTCTGACTGTTACTGTAGCTAAATACGAAGCAAAGAAATTCATTTAAATAAATGTTTCTGTTATAAGAGTTAAGTGAAACAAACGTTGTCGACTGAGATGGATAGTATGTCTCCTCTCTCTTCAGTGTGACAGGTACTCTTACAGTATGTGCTATCAATCTATTATTGTACGTGTTCCTAAATGTATATGGTGTGATGGATGGGAGCTGTCATCTCTTATTATTTATCACTGGTTTCCAATTACTGAAGCTGCTAGCTTCTACTGTATATTCAGAAACTATTCAGACCCCTTGACTTTGTTCACATTTTGTTACATTACAGCCTTATTCTTAACATTTTTCTCATCAATCTACACAATACCCCATAATGACAAAGTGAAAACAGGTTTTTACAAATGTTTGAAAATGTATTACAAATAAAAAACAGAAATACCTTTTTTACATAAGTATTCAGACCCTTTGCTATGAGACTTGAAATTGAGCTCAGATGCATCTTGTTTCCATTGATCATTCTTGAGATGTTTCTACAACTTGATTGGAATCCACCTGTGGTAAATGAAATTGATTGGACATGATTGGGAAAGGCTCGCACCTGTCTATATATCTGACATGCACAGTTGACAGTGCATGTCAGAGAAAAAACCAAGCTCTGGGGTTGAACGAATTGTCCGTAGAACTCCGAGACAGGATTTTGTCGCGGCACAGATCTGGGGAATACCAAAAAATGTCTGCAGCATTGAAGGTCCCCAAGAACATTGTGGCCTCCATCATTCTTAAATGGAAGAAGTTTGGAACCACAAAGCCTCTTTCTAGGGCTGGCCGCCTGGCCAAACTGAGCAGTCAAGGGAGTGGGCCATGGTCAGGGAGGTGACCATGAACCCAATGGTCACTCTGACAGAGGTCCAGAGTTCCTCTGTGGAGATGGGAGAACCTTCCAGAAGGACAACCATCTCTGCAGCACTCCACCAATCAGACCTTTATGGTAGAGTGGACAGACGGAAGCCACTCCTCAGAAAAAGACACATGACTGCCCGCTTGAAGTTTGCCAAAAGGCACCTAAAGGACTCTCAGACAATGAGAAACAAGAATCTCTGGACTGATGAAACCAAGATTGAACTCTTTGGCCTGAATGCCAAGTTTCACATCTGTATAAAACCTGACACCATCCCTACGGTGATGCATGGTGGTGGCAGCATCATGCTTTGATGATGTTTTTCAGCTGCAGGGACTGGGAGACTAATCAGGATCAAGGGAAAGATGAATGGAGCAAAGTACAGAGATATCCTTGATGAAAACCTACTGCAGGGTGCTCAGGACCTCAGACTGGGGTGAAGGTTCACCTTCCAACAGGACAACAACCCTAAGCACACAGCCAAGACAAGTTTCTGAATGTCCTTGAGTGGCCCAGCCAGAGCACAGACTTGAACCCGATCAAACATCTCTGGAGACATCTGAAAATAGCTGTGCAACCTGTCAAAGCTTGAGAGGATCTGCAGAGAAGAATGGGAGAAACTCCCCAAATACAGATGTGCCAAGTTTTAAGGTCGTACTCAAGAACACTCAAGGCTGTAATTGCTGCCAAAGGTGCTTCAACAAAGTACTGAGTAAAGGTGTCTAAATAGTTATGTAAATGTGATATTTCAGGTTTTTATTTGTAATACATTTGCAAAAAACTCTAACAACCTGTTTTTACTTTGTCATTATGGGGTATTGTGTGTGGAATTGTATCAATTTTAGAATAAGGCTGTAATTGAACAAAAGCAGTAAAATCCATGTGATGATCATAACTACTTTTTAAGCTGAATGAGGTGTCAGTTTATGTTAAAAAGATCAACATTTTCAAATGTAAATGGTAACTGATATGATTTTAATGCAATGCTCTCGAACGGTTGGGAGTGGTGGGCAAAGTTGTATTGTAATGTTAGTTGAAGGGTTATTGTCACCTTGGGTAAGACCCCAAAATACCACACTTGTTCTATATTAAACCTTGTTGATCCTTCTGTCATTCACATCAGATTTCTTCCATCCTCATACTGTTGCCCATGTCACTGAGATACAGGAGCTGATATTCACTGAATGTAGGCTACTCCACACTGTTCTTGAGTAATTCATTAAATTAAGATAGATTAAAAAAAGTCCTCCTAATGTCAGCGCCAGACTCAGCACTCGCCAAATCCGTGGTGAAAGCCCTCCAATTACAACAGAGTACTCCTCACCAATGCCAGAAGTTGGAATTATTTCTCTATTTCATAGACTGTATAAACCAGGGGATATTATGCAGACTGTTCTCTTTACACAGAGCATTATTGTAAAATGATTAGTCATATTAATCACTTTCGAAAAAAGCTTTTATTGGTCTGTAAATCTTTTTAAAGGGCAGTGCAGCTGTGTCCTTGTGGAAATGTCCTGCCAAATCTCATGTAGTGAACATGGAACAGGAAACACCTGCCTTTCTCACATCAGTCTTTTAAAATAACCAGCTTGTCACTGCCTGCATTCTCCTCCCATCATAGTGATATCTAATGGGCATCTATTTAGTGACAGGACGATCATTCTAAAATTGTCCCAGGGGAAAGAAAGCTGAGGGTGGAAGACCTCAATGCACTCAGTGACACAATAAAAATAAACAAGTATCGTAATGTATTAACTTCTTAAATCATACAACAGTTAGTTTACATGCAAAAGCATCTTTATCAGTATCAATTATTGTCATTTCTATTTATTTACTACAAAAAGTTACTGGGGGCCTCTGCGGTTCACTATGCACTCCTTGCCAAATCTGTCATAAATTCATCAAGATATAGCATATTGATATAGCATATTGTGGTAAACCCATAGTCAATACACATCCCACACCTGGTCCCACTGCGTTGCGATCTAGGGGGCTGCTTTAGAGTTGGGTGGTGGGTCAGTGTTTGGTTGAGCCATGTGCTTGCTACTTACCTGTCTGTCCGAGCCGACCGCAGTCCACAACAGCGCAGCATAGCAGAAGGCTTAGGGTCAGTGCCAGGGATAGGTCCCTGGGGCAGATTTATAGGGGAGTTAATTGTAATATATATACGTGACCTTCAGGGACATGTATGGCAAAGTTCCCAGGCGAGGTTCATGGTCTATTAACACGTTCGCTGTCCGGGTGAGATTACCGGGCTGGCGGCAGAGGATTAACACATGAAAACCCTTATCTAGTGAGTCAACTGTCAAGAATGCGTCTCTCGCCAAGTTTTTGTGTAACTGTCTGTTTCTGTAGAGAGGATGAACAGAAGATGGATACGAAGATAGCGTCTGCTCAGTTATAGGCCAACCCTTTTTCCACGAATGTGCTGACCCAGGCCAAATCTTGCTTGACCTAGAACTAAAGTCTTGTGTAATTAGTTAGATGCTCGATTATGTTCTGGGCCGAGAAGAGATCGGAACGGGGAGCTCCACCCTCTCTCTTTGCAAGTTACGGGCAAGTCTATAGGCCAAATTGCCCCTCCCCTTCTGAAATTCTAAAGATATTAACACCTGTGAAATAGTGTATGGTCCAAAGAACCGGAACTAATGTTGCTGGTTATCTCACGACTAATGCTGCTGGTTATCTCACGACTAATGCCGCTCGTTATCTCCCGACTAATGCTGCTGGTTATCTCACGACTAATGCTGCTGGTTATCTCACGACTAATGCTGCTGGTTATCTCACGACTAATGCCGCTCGTTATCTCCCGACTAATGCTGCTGGTTATCTCACGACTAATGCTGCTGGTTATCTCACGACTAATGCTGTTGGTTATCTCAAGACTAATACCGCTGGTTATCTCCTGACTAATGCTGCTGGTTATTTCACGACTAATGCTGCTGGTTATCTCATGACTAATGCTGTTGGTTATCTCATGACTAATGCTGCTGGTTATCTCATGACTAATGCCGCTGGTTATCTCATGACTAATGCTGCTGGTTATCTCATGACTAATGCCGCTGGTTATCTCATGACTAATGCTGCTGGTTATCTCCCGACTAATGCCGCTGGTTATCTCACGACTAATGCTGCTGGTTATCTCACGACCAATGCTGCTGGTTATCTCACGACTAATGCTGTTGGTTATCTCACGACTAATGCTGCTGGTTATCTCCCGACTAATGCTGCTGGTTATCTCACGACTAATGCCGCTGGTTATCTCACGACTAATGCCGCTGGTTATCTCATGACTAATGCCGCTGGTTATCTCACGACTAATGCTGCTTGTTATCTCACGACCAATGCTGCTGGTTATCTCACGACCAATGCTGCTGGTTATCTCACGACTAATGCTGCTGGTTATCTCATGACTAATGCTGCTGGTTATTTCACGACTAATGCTGCTGCATGCTGTTGTATCATGACAGATCTGTGTTACCATTTATGTTTACGTAGTCTGTCTACGAGAGATTAACTTGAACCGCACTGTGCTGGCTCAGATTTCTTCTGTCTCTTCCAGTACGGTTCCAGCAACTCTAGCGAATGTGAAACGAGGCCACCTTTGTTTGACTCAGTAGTGTGACAAGGGTTTTATTCTCCCTGCCATTTGGTGGATTATTAGCCTGGCCCCAGATCTGTATTAAACCAACACCTCTCACTATTGTTGTGTAGCCTACATATGCAACAGACAAGAATTTGCTAAAGCACATACAGATCTGGGACCAGGCTAGTGGTTTATCTTACATGCCTCAGTCTGTCTACCCTGAGGTAGTCAGCTTACCCTCTCCTCTCCAGCTTCTGACCTCTGATTAACAGAGTTGACTATCCGGGCCGGCCAGCTCCTGTATTGTTTGGTTTGTAGATGAGGCGATACAGGTATATACAATAAATTATGAGATTCATCAAAGAGACTTGGGTCCCACATCAGTCCATCCAGTCTCCATGTGCAGGAGTAAACCAAACGTCCATCTCTATCCCACCACATAGCCTCTGCAAGTCCCAAACTAGTTTGGAGTTTTGAGAGTATAGAGAATAGTAGCTTTGAGAGTATATAGAACAGTAGCTTTAACAGTATAGCTACTGCCATCTGGGGATATGGAGTGTGAAGTGGGATTTTGTAGTAATGCTTACCCAATCCTTTCAGATATACACAAATACCTAGAGGCGATAAGGTTTGTTTCAAACCCCCCACTTTGGTGTTGCAAGCACTAACCCTAACCCAAGCACCATGCTCCAAGCCAATGAGTCATGGTAACCACTCTCTATAAGTCTCTGTGTATCTCTACTGACAAAGACAAAGTGGCTGTTTGTGTATCTTTATAGGGGACCGATGAGAGTGTTTTGTCCCTGCTGTTGTTGTCACGGCCCCAGAGTCTGAGGAACATTCACCAGCAATTTGTTGGTTCAAACACAAACATCATCATTAGTAACTGTCACAAACCCCTGGACCTGATACAACTTCAATAAGTGGCCAACTTCCTCTAAGCGCCAAACTGCAAGTATAAGTGTAAATATAACAGTTGAACAACCCCTAGTCTAGTGTTAGGAGATGGGCTCTCTCTCGCCGTGTGGGGGAAAGGGAACATTGATGTGGGTCATAACGTCAATGCTGCTTTTCATCCAAACACCAAATATAGCGAAATGGTAAGGACGTATAATGTAGGTACTCTCAGCTTCTCTTACATGTATGTTCACTGCCTAGGGCAGGGCTGCCCAACCCTCTTCCTGGAGATCGATCTAAATAAAGGTAAAATAAATAAATAAATAAATACCATCCTGTGGGTTTTCAGTCCAACCCTAATTTAACACTCCTGATTCTACTTATTAGCTGCTCAACAAGACCTTAACTAGCTGAATCAGATATGCTAAATTAGGGTTGGACTGAAAACCTACAGGACAGTAGAACTCCAGGAAGAGGGTTGGGCATCCCTGGTCTAGGGTAAACCATAGGGCCTAGGCCACATCCCCAAAACATACAAATCAGTCTTGAATCTGTTTTTTAGATTTATTTGTTCACAAAGTACAACAAAAATTCAAACACAAACGCATTAGATTTACATTCAAGAACCAATTTATTGTGAGCTATCTAACTCATATGGTAGTAAGTTCAAATAGGACTTCTGTCTTCAGCATTTCATCTTGTTATTCTGGACTATCCCAAATATAATCCAACAGTATGGAATTAAAATAGTGTACAGTAATTACACCCAGACAGTGCACAGTATAGCCAGGTAGGAGTGTTGATGGCTCTGACACATAAATTGAATAAAAGTAGCAAACCAATTATAAGTGCTGTTCAAGCACAGTGCACAAATATCACATTATGCAAACAGGGCGGGATTACCGAACGGGCACGTGACAAAATGTGTAGAATTGCATTATAAAACTGCACATGTTGAAATGCAGAAAGTTAGCTGTATTCTCCTCCCAAAATATACAGTGCCTTGCGAAAGTATTCGGCCCCCTTGAACTTTGCGACCTTTTGCCACATTTCAGGCTTCAAACATAAAGATATAAAACTGTATTTTTTTGTGAAGAATCAACAACAAGTGGGACACAATCATGAAGTGGAACGACATTTATTGGATATTTCTAACTTTTTTAACAAATCAAAAACTGAAAAATTGGGCGTGCAAAATTATTCAGCCCCTTTACTTTCAGTGCAGCAAACTCTCTCCAGAAGTTCAGTGAGTATCTCTGAATGATCCAATGTTGACCTAAATGACTAATGATGATAAATACAATCCACCTGTGTGTAATCAAGTCTCCGTATAAATGCACCTGCACTGTGATAGTCTCAGAGGTCCGTTAAAAGCGCAGAGAGCATCATGAAGAACAAGGAACACACCAGGCAGGTCCGAGATACTGTTGTGAAGAAGTTTAAAGCCGGATTTGGATACAAAAAGATTTCCCAAGCCTTAAACATCCCAAGGAGCACTGTGCAAGCGATAATATTGAAATGGAAGGAGTATCAGACCACTGCAAATCTACCAAGACCTGGCCGTCCCTCTAAACTTTCAGCTCATACAAGGAGAAGACTGATCAGAGATGCAGCCAAGAGGCCCATGATCACTCTGGATGAACTGCAGAGATCTACAGCTGAGGTGGGAGACTCTGTCCATAGGACAACAATCAGTCGTATATTGCACAAATCTGGCCTTTATGGAAGAGTGGCAAGAAGAAAGCCATTTCTTAAAGATATCCATAAAAAGTGTTGTTTAAAGTTTGCCACAAGCCACCTGGGAGACACACCAAACATGTGGAAGAAGGTGCTCTGGTCAGATGAAACCAAAATTGAACTTTTTGGCAACAATGCAAAACGTTATGTTTGGCATAAAAGCAACACAGCTCTTCACCCTGAACACACCATCCCCACTGTCAAACATGGTGGTGGCAGCATCGTGGTTTGGGCCTGCTTTTCTTCAGCAGGGACAGGGAAGATGGTTAAAATTGATGGGAAGATGGATGGAGCCAAATGCAGGACCATTCTGGAAGAAAACCTGATGGAGTCTGCAAAAGACCTGAGACTGGGACGGAGATTTGTCTTCCAACAAGACAATGATCCAAAACATAAAGCAAAATCTACAATGGAATGGTTCAAAAATAAACATATCCAGGTGTTAGAAAGGCCAAGTCAAAGTCCAGACCTGAATCCAATCGAGAATCTGTGGAAAGAACTGAAAACTGCTGTTCACAAATGCTCTCCATCCAACCTCACTGAGCTCGAGCTGTTTTGCAAGGAGGAATGGGAAAAATTTTCAGTCTCTCGATGTGCAAAACTGATAGAGACATACCCCAAGCGACTTACAGCTGTAATCGCAGCAAAAGGTGGCGCTACAAAGTATTAACTTAAGGGGGCTGAATAATTTTGCATGCCCAATTGTTCAGTTTTTGATTTGTTAAAAAAGTTAGAAATATCCAATAAATGTCGTTCCACTTCATGATTGTGTCCCACTTGTTGTTGATTCTTCACAAAAAAATACAGTTTTATATCTTTATGTTTGAAGCCTGAAATGTGGCAAAAGGTCGCAAAGTTCAAGGGGGCCGAATACTTTCGCAAGGCACTGTATATTTTTTGGGGCCCTGAGGCCCAAAATGCATAAGTCTGGCCCTGGATGCAATGCACTACCAGCAACCAATAAACAGTCAGCTCTTGCTGCCATCTTTACTCATAATTGGGTTTATGTATGATAAAATACATAAAATAGTTGAAGGAATTAGCAAATGAATGGGCAGGTTCTGAAACCACTGTGTGCCGAAACATTGGTTCATCAATACAATACATATCTGGGAGTATTGTGAGAAATAGCTTTTAATTTCATCAAGCCGCTTAAATCCAATCTGTCTGTTGAGCCAGTGAGGTACAAAAGGCCCTTTGTGCTATTCATGATCAAATATCGAGTCCTGCCACAATATATACTGTAGGCTATTGACTAGTCTTAGATCACGGTTCAGAGTATTTGCTGTTGAGGCTACGGTGAAACCACACAGTGATTCAAACAAAGCGGCCTGTTGTGATTGGCTGATTACACCTGAGCAAATACGAGTTGACTACAACTCATAGAGGACCTGAAAACACAGCGTTCAGTTATGTGATTGGCTGTGAGTGATGCCATGACTACCCATGCCGTAACCGGTCATAATCCCACTTACATGTTTATGCTACGTTTGAGGGGGCGCAGGTTGCCAGTGATATAGCGCGGAGGTGGCATGCTGTGGCAACAACTGGCAAAACACTGCAGGCGTTGTATACACTACAGACAGAGTGAAGCAGTAAATCAAGGATCTGTTTTTAGAAGGTCTCACAAACTTAAACTCTGCCCCATAGGATGACTATGTACCATAAAGGCTATGCTTTGTTTCAACCCATCTGAACTGGCATGACACACATACCTTATTCCAGAGCCATGTATTTAGATTTTTTTTTAATGATATTGTTCTAATTCTAGACATTGTTACATAGCATTATAGACATATTTCCCATGTAATGTAAATGGCCGCTAACATGGCTGCCATGTATTGTTGTCTCATGTAAATGCATCATAAAGCAGAAACCACAATGTCCCAACTCTCTAAATACATGGCTCTACCTTATTCTAGTGAACATTAATGTGTCTGTTCAGACATGCGATCGTGGAAAACAGGCCTTCTAGTATGCTTTTCTATAGATATCCATCTGTCTCCTGCTGCACCAGCTAACAGACAATACATTTGGCAAGATATTATGAATAGCAACACTAGAACCAGGGAGGCAAAATTTCAGGAACTTTCAATAAATTCCATGTTTTTCCCAAAATCCCAGTTGGAGGATTCCCAGAATCAGTAGGGGAATCAGGAGGGGAATAAGGAGGGGAATCAGTAGAGGAATCAGGAGGAAATCTGGAATTCTACAACCAGGATCTCAGGAAAATCAGGGAATTTATCAAAAGTTCCTGGAATTTTGCAACCCTAACTAGAACAGAGGGATACTACTTCCATGAACTGTAGTGTTAGCCTTCACAATAATGAAACATGACCTAATAATACATTTATTGTTTCAGCACTTAATTCAGAAGTGTATGAGAGATTGACGTAATTTAGAGGTGGGACTTGGAAGTAAAATGTAGGTTGAAATACTTTCTATTTACCGTTCTGTGTAACTCAACATAACTTCAAGTTCCTATAATAATAATAAACGAATAACTGCGTGAATATCTGGTAAATGTTTACTTTAAAAACCTGGCTTCTTAGCAGTTGCATCTCTGAGTTGCGTCTGGATGTTGATACAAGACTTGGCCAACATAATCTGTACCAAAACAACAAGTGTGTGTGCACGCTGAAGACAGGAGAGCAAACATTTCTGTCTGTAGTTTTGGAGTGTTGGTGTCTGAGGGGTGTGTATGTGTACGTGTGTGAGATGGGGTCAGATTCGAGTCAGCTGATGCCAGAAACTGGATGGCATGAAGCTCTCCATCTTGTCTGCGAAGAAACCCAGGGGTGTGAAGAGGGTGCTGAAGAACTGAGGAACAAAACAAAGTAATTTCAATACACCACATTCAATAGCCTACAACCCATCCAGAGATGGGGATATATACGGTTCTATACGCAAAAAATATGATTCTGAGATAATTGGCTGATTCCGAACCCTCATTGGTTTAAATGGTGTCAGCAATTTTTATGTTGTATTCTTTTGAATTTAACAACATGAATTGGGGGTATTTAGAGCACTATATAGTTGGGCTCCCGAATGGCGCAGCAGTCTGCATCTCAGTGCAAGAGGCATCACTACAGTCCCTGGTTTGAATCCAGGCTGCATCACATCCAGCCGTGATTGGGAGTCCCATAGGGCGGCGCACAATTGGCCCAGCGTCGTCCGGATTTGGCCGGGGTAGGCCGTCATTGTGAGGGGTAGGCCGTCATTGCGAGGGGTAGGCCATCATTGCGAGGGGTAGGCCGTCATTGTGAGGGGTAGGCCGTCATTGTGAGGGGTAGGCCGTCATTGCGAGGGGTAGGCCATCATTGCGAGGGGTAGGCCGTCATTGTGAGGGGTAGGCCGTCATTATAAATAACAATTTGTTCTTAACTGACTTGCCTAGTTAATTAAAGGTTACACATAGGGAGGATAAATTAAAGTGGGAAGCATGGCGACTTGTATTGAGGGCAGGGGGCACGTTAGAATGTACCCTTCATCTAAGGCTGAATACCAGCAGAAGCATGGCGACTTGTATTGAGGACAGGGGGCACGTTAGAATGTACCCTTCATCTAAGGCTGAATACCAGCAGAAGCATGGTGACTTGTATTGAGGGCAGGGGGCACGTTAGAATGTCCCCTTCATCTAAGGCTGAATACCAGCAGAAGCATGGCGACTTGTATTGAGGACAGGGGGCACGTTAGAATGTCCCCTTCATCTAAGGCTGAATACCAGCAGAAGCATGGCGACTTGTATTGAGGACAGGGGGCACGTTAGAATGTCCCCTTCATCTAAGGCTGAATACCAGCAGAAGCATGGCGACTTGTATTGAGGACAGGGGACACGTTAGAATGTACCCTTCATCTAAGGCTGAATACCAGCAGAAGCATGGCGACTTGTATTGAGGACAGGGGACACGTTAGAATGTCCCCTTCATCTAAGGCTGAATACCAGCAGAAGCATTGTGACTTGTATTGAGGACAGGGGGCACGTTAGAATGTACCCTTCATCTAAGGCTGAATACCAGCAGAAGCATGGTGACTTGTATTGAGGACAGGGGGCACGTTAGAATGTACCCTTCATCTAAGGCTGAATACCAGAGCTTGCATCACTACTACTACTAGGGAACCCAGGTGTAATTCTATAAAATGCTCTCCCAAAACAAGTAAGCAAGTAGAGATAGGAGAACCATAACCCTTACTGAGGCCTCTCCCTCTCCAGCATAACCAATAGAAATCATCCACGATCACACATCTGAAATATGTTCAACCCCAATAGTTCAATCCACCATAAACAACACTTTGTGTTTATGAAGCAATACATTTGCGAGGTGAACAGATGGTTTTGACAGGATGTGGGAAGCAGCATTGTTCTAGTATGTGGAACTATGGCCAAGCATGCCATGTAATGGGTCTCTCTTCCCCAGTTCTAACCCTCACTTAATAGATACACAAACTAGGGCTGGGTGGTATCCAGATGTTCATATCATTCTTGTACCATACTGGGGTATAGGTGCCTGAGCAGTGGAGCAGCTGGATCCACACTTTCAAAATAGGGTTGCAAACGTATGTTTTTGCACCCTCACTTTTTTACCAGAAAATGATCATGATGTGTTGGGTAATGTCATTTCCAATGATTAGTAATATTTTAAAGTAGTCTGTATTAAAATAGATACGTCCATTTTATATATGACACTGTATAATATTTAACAGATTGCATTTTGGGCTCCCAAGTAGCGCAGCGGTCCACTTGGCCCAGTGTTGTCCAGGTTTGGCCAGGGTAGGCAGTCATTGTAAATAAGAATTTATTCTTGACTGACTTGCCTAGTTAAATAATGGTTAAATAATTTTAAAAAATTATAATAATACAATTTGAACCCATTCCCCGTTGCCTCAAGATGAACGGTATTGACCAATAGAAAGTCTTCACTCCTGCGTGCTCTGTGATGTTCCGTAAAGTTACAAAGCACTAGTTGCACCGCTGGTGTTCAATATGACCAGCTAAATATTTATTTACATCTATTTTGTTGCGCTGTCGTTTCATTTGTATTGTTGTTTCATGTCAGTGTTTGATCCAATGGTGTTGTTACACCATCATTGTATAATTTCCTGGGTGAGCCCCATATGCCAGCGCACTGTGGCCGCTTCAGAGTTACAATGTAGCCAAGCTTAGTCTGTATGCACCTACGCCCAAATGAAAAAGCACAGGATATTTGTATCACGATAAAACAGCTCTGCTTGGTTTGGTAACTAATTTCGACCAAATAAGCAATTTCAAACCTCTTCTCATCAAATATGTACGGTGCTGTTCAATTTAAACATGTTCATGGAGATGGAGCTTCAAACGATGGCACCAAGCAAAGTCCATGTCGGAGTTGAAGCGGAACACTAGTGTGCTTGCTGAGACTACACTTTTGTTTTTCCTCATACTTTTCATGGTTATTCTGTTTATATTCTCCTCACAGTGGTTGTTGTTCAAAAAGACCACTATTAAACAGAATTACAATTTTAAAAAGTCATTGATAGTAGTTGCAGGCTACAGATTTGTTCAAACGTAAAACCGTTTAATTTTCACTCATCTTAAAAAAGGCAAGATTCTCAAGGTAGGCTACAGTGGAAATATTTTTGTTCTCATAATTCAGATTCAGTGTTTAATAGTCACATGTACAGGATTGCAGGTGTGATTGCAGGGTACAGTAAACATCTTAGTCCTACATGTTGGAGCTCGGACACTAAGTAAAAATAAAACAATGAAAATATACATCATAACTGTAGCAATGATGAATGAAATCAGTAATGAATCAAAAATGCATGGTTCTAAAAACCAAAACGCAATTACATTACTTTGTTTCTATTCATCAAATTAGGCCTACACAATAACAAAATATGCAGGCTGTAAATGAGTAGCTTGTGAAAAAATATTTTTGTATTTTAATGGCCTCTATCTCAAACTGCTCAAATATGACCCAAATAAAAAATATTACAGGAGCTACATTTGATTCTTTCTATTGTATTCGGTGACTAAATTTATTTATTTATAATAAACTTCCCAGTCCAAATTGGTTGTTGATCATTGTTAGACAACCATTTGCAGGTCTTGCCATAGATTTTCAAGCTGATTTAAGTCAAAACTGTAACTCGGCCACTCAGGAACATTCACTGTCTTCTTGGTAAGCAACTCCAGCGTAGATTTGGCTTTGTGTTTTAGGTTATTGTCCTACTGAAAGGTGAATTCATCTCCCAGAGTCTGGTGGAAAGCATACTGACCCAGGTTTTCCTCTAGTATTTTGTGCTTAGCTCCATTCCGTTTCTTTTTTATCATGAAAAACTCCCCAGTTCTTAACGATTACAAGCATACCCATAACGTGATGCAGCCATCACTATGCTTGAAAATATGGAGTGGGACTCAGTAATGTTTTGTATTGGATTTGCCCCAAACATAACACTTTAATTCAAGACAAAAAGTAAATTGCTTTGCCAATTTCTTTTGCTGTATTACTTTAGTGCCTTGCTGCAAACAGGATGTATGTTCTGGAATATTTGCATTCCTTCTTTTCACTCAATTATGTCAATTATGTTAATTTGTGGAGTAGCTACAATGTTGATCCATCCTCAGTTCTCATATAACAGCCATTAAACTCTGTAACTGTTTTAAAGTCACCATCATCGCGAAATCCCTGAGCAGTTTCCTTCCTCTCCAGCAACTGAGTTAGGAAGGAAGCCTGTATCCTTGTTGTGACTGGGTGTATTGATACACCATCCAAAGTGTAATTGATAACTTAATGCTCAAAGGGCTATTCAAGGTCTGCTCTTTTTTTAATCTACCAATTGGTGCCCTTCTTTGTGAGTCATTGGAAAACCTCCCTTGTCTTTGTGGTTGAATCTGTGTTTGAAATTCACTGATCGACTGAAGTAGTCATTCAAAAAGCATGTTAAACACTATTATTGCACACAGTGAGTCCATGCAACTTGTGACTTGTTCAGCCCATACTCCTGAATTTGTTTTGTAGTTGCCATAAGAAAAGGGTTGAATACTTATTGACTAAAAGACATTTCAGCATTTAATTTATACATTTGTCAAACAAAAAACAAACAAACAAAAAATAATTCCACTTTGCATTAAGGTGTATTGTCAGAAAATATCTCAATATAATTCATTTTAAACTCAGGCTGTAAAACAACTAAATGTGAGAATTGTAAAAAATGTAGCAAATGTATAAAACTTCAAAATAAGAAATACCTTATTTACATAAACGTATTCAGACCCTTTGCTAAGAGATTTGATATTGAGCTCAGGTGCATCCTGTTTCCATTGATCATCCTTGAGATGTTTCTACAACTTGATTGAAGTCCAGCTGTCGTAAATTCAATTGATTGGACATGATTTGGAAAGGCACGCACCTGTCTATATAAAAAACAAAACAAGCCATGAGGTCGAAGGAATTGTACGTAGAGCTCCAAGACAGGATTGTGTTGAAGCACAGATGTGGGGAAGGGTACCAAAACATTTCTGCAGCATTGAAGGTCCCCAAGAACACAGTGTCCTCCATCACTATTAAACTGAAGAATTTTGGAACCACCAAGACTCTTCCTAGAGCGGCCAAACTGAGCAATCGGGGGAGAAGGGCCTTGGTCAGGGAGGAGACCAACCCGATGGTCACTCTGACAGAGCTCCAGAGTTCCTCTGTGGAGATGGGAGAACTGTCAAGAAGGACAACCATCTCTGTAGCACTCCACCAATCAGGCCTTTATGGTACAGTGGCCAGATGGAAGCCACTCCTCATTAAAAGGCACATGACAGCCCACTTGGAAACAAGATTCTCTGGTCTGATGAAACCAAGATTTAACTATTTGACCGGAATGCCAAGCGTTACGTCTGGAGGAAACCTGGCACCATCCCTACGGTGAAGCATGTTAGTGGCAGCATCATGCTGTGGGGATGTTTTTCAGCGGCAGGGGGACTAGTCAGGATAGAGGGAAAGATGAACAGAACAAAGTACAGAGAGATCCTTAATGAAAACCTGCTCCAGAGCTCTCAGGACCTGGGGCAAAAGGTTCACCTTCCAACAGGACAATGACACGAAGCACACAGCCAAGACAACGCACGAGTGGCTCCGCCAGAGCCAGGACTTGAACATGATCAAACATCTCTGGAGAGACCTGAAAATAGCTGTGCGGCAACGCTCCTCATCCAACCTGACAGACCTTGAGGTAATCTGCATAGAAAAATGGGAGAAACTCCCCAAATACAGCGATACATACTTATTTTCCACCATAATTTGCAAATAAATTCATTAAAAATCCTACAAATGTGATTTTCTGGATTTTTTCTTCTCATTTTGTCTGTCATAGTTGAAGTGTACCTATGATGAAAATTACAGGCCTCTCATCTTTTTAAGTGGGAGAACTTGCACAATTGGTGGCAGACTAAATACTTTTTTGCCCCACTGTACATATACATTAAAAAATATATATTTAAAAAAATATATATATTTTCTATTTATTTCCAGAACATTAACCATGTGTGTTCTCTTGTTTTGTACTGTTCTGTAGTTTCGACCCAATGATTCGTGACAAACTGCAAAACCTGTTCGGATTTAAGTATAACTTTTGTATGACTGACGCCTTTAGTGAGAGGTCTAATGCTTTAATATTTAATCATTTCTGCCCTCTGAATTCATATTCATCATATAAATAGGCCCATGATTGATTTATCAAGACCAGACCCCATGCAATGTCATTCAGTGATATTTATTCCCATAGTAATTCATTATGGATCCATTCATATATTTAAAGTCCCTAAACTCGGCAAGAGTCTATTATCCTGCTGATAGTTGAAATAAACATCTGCATTTTGAAATGCTTTTTTATCATTATTTCATTAACGAAAGCATTAAGATGTTGATGAAGAAATAGTGTACAGTATATGCTTTACCCGACATTTTGCAATTGCATGATGTTTGGAGTTAGAAATGTAAAACTTTAGAGTACTTGCTACATTGCAAGTTATGGGGATTTTATTTCCACACCTAGCCCGAGCTATCCTTTTGTAAAGGTTGAAGAGTCTACTGTCCTGCTAAGAGCCCATCATGGAAACCTTGTTTGCACCCATAAGTTTTAGGCCTGTAGTAGGTTATAATAATCCATGCCTTCTGGGAATGTTTAAAAGTCCAGAAGATATGGGTGGAGTAAGAATTTTGGCTGTCAGAAGTACTAAAATCAACTAATGTCAGCCTTTAAATGCTTTATTATCCAAATGTTTAAAGTGCGTGTGGGCGACGGAGAGCAGGCATTTGACTGTTTTTAATATTAGGGCTTTCAGGAGGAGCGGAAAACTGCATGTCAATTCATAAACCATATGCCATGTAATCGATACATTGAAAATAACTATATGGCACTGCTGTCAATTTTTTGGTCCTTAAATGAAACTGGTACATATTTTTTATTTATCACAATTTTCTTTAACCAATTTTAGTCTTTAATGCAGGGCCGACAGACAAGTTCCTTACTTTTTTTTGCAACCAACTTTCTATGGCTTGTTTAAAAAATAACAATCATTTGGAGATGATTTTGTTTCAAGTGAGCAACTGTAATCTGAATAAAGGTAAAAAGGACATTCTTGAACATGGGGTGAGACATTCTTATGAATTTGTCAATAAAGCCAGTTTGTTATTTATTTCTGTTTTTAGAGGGAGAGAAACCAAAAGCCCACCGTTGCTATTTTTCGAAAATCGTCAGTCCACATGTCAAGTGAAATAACCCCATTGTATTTACCCAAGTTCTGTCTTAACTCCAGGACCACCGACAGTTTTGTTGTTGTTGACTGATGCAGGACTCTAGTGCCAGGAGACTCTCAGACCGAAAACACCTCCATTAATTGCCACAGTTTAAACTACCAATAGATCAGCGTTCTAACTCCCCCTTGTGATAGTGTGGCAGAATGCCACCATTTACCACTAACGGTTGCGGCATAAGCTCATAACTTTGATGCACCTGTACGGTCTCCTCCTTCTAGATGGTAGTGGGGTGAACAGGACGTGGCCAAAGTGGCAGAGGTCCTTGATGATCTTCTTGGCCTTCCTGTGACACAAGGAGCTGTATATGACCTGGAAGGAAGGCAATGCGCCCCCGGTGATGCGTTGGGCTGACCGCACAACACTCCCTCCAGGAGAACCCTGTGGTTCCGGATGGTGAAATTAACGTACCAGGCGGTGATACCGCCCAACAGGATCCTCTCAAAGGTGCATCTGTAGAAGTGTATGAGGGTCTTAGGGGCCAAGGTTGAAGAGGCGCTGTTAAGACTTCTTCACCACTGTCTGTGTGGATGGACCATTTTAGGTTGTCAGTGGTGGGCACGCAGAGGAACTTAAAGATTTTCACCCTTTCCACTGCGGCCCCATTATTGTGGATGGGGGTGTGCTCTCTCTGCTGTCTCCTGAAGTCCAAGATCAGGTATTTTGTTTTGTTGACTTTATTTTCCTGGCACCACTCCACCAGGGCCCTCACCTCCTCCCTGTAGGCTGTCTCATCATTGTTGGTAATCAGGCCTACCACTGTTGTGTCGTCAGCAAACTTGATGATTGAGTTGGAGATGTGCGTGGACACGCAATCATGGGTGAAAAGGGAGTACAGGAGGGGGCTGAGCATGCACTCGTGTAGGGCCTCTTGTGTTGAGGATCAATGTGGCAGAGGTGTTGTTGCCTACCTTCACCAACTGGGGTTGGCCCATAAGGAAGTCCAGGATCCAGTTGCACAGGGTGGGGGGTTCTGACCCAGGGCCCTGAGCTGAGTGATGAGCTTGAAGGGCACTATGGTGTTGAAGGCTGAGCATTCTTATTTTTTTTTTGTGTATTTTACCCCCCTTTTTCTCCCCTATTTCATGATATCCAATTATGATCTTGTCTCATCACTACATCTCCCCAACAGGATCGGCAGAAGCGAAGGTCGAGTGCTTCTTAACACTCGCCCGCTTAACCTGGAAGCCAGCCGCAACAATGTGTCGGAGAAAACACCGCTCAACTGACGACTGAAGTCAGCCAGCAAGCACCCGGCCCGCCACAAGGAGTCGCTAGAGCGCGATGAGCCAAGTAAAGCCCCCGGCCAAACCCGGACGCAACCCTATGGGACTCCTGGTCACGGCCGGTTGTGACACAGCCTGGGATCAAACCTTAACTAGCCTCTCAAAGCACTTCATGATGACAGGAGTAAGTGCTATAAGGCGATGGTAACTGAACTAAATGACTGTCGCTTATCTTGGGTACAGGAACAATGTTAGACATCTTGAAGCAAGTGGGGACTACAGACTGGGATCGTGAAAGATTGAATAGGTCCGTAAACACTCCAGCCAGTTGGTCTGCACATGCTCCGAGGACACGGCTTGAGAAGGCAGCCTTACGAGGGTTAACATGCATAAATGTCATACTCATGTCGGCCACGGAGAACAAGAACACAGTCCTTGTGAGTGGCGGTGGCCCACGTTGGCCACCGCCACGTTGAGTTTTCCTTGAAGCGGGCGAAGGTGGTGTTTAGCTTGTCCCTTTATAATCTGTGATTGTCTGAAGTCCCCGCCTCATATGCCTCGTGTCCAAGCCTTTGAATTGCGACTCCACTTTGTCCCGGTTGTTGCGCCTCGGATTGCCTTATGGAGGGAATAGCTGGTCTGTTTGTACACTTCCATGTTCCGAGTCACCTTGCAGTGGGTGGTTCGCGTTTCCAATTTAGTGCAAATATTGCCATCTATCCACGTTTTTGGGTTCTAATCGTGACAGTGGAACAACATCCTCTATGCACTTCTTGATGAACTTACCGAGTCAATGTGTACATCAATACAATTCTCAAAGGCAGCCTGGAAGATTTCCCAGTTCGCGTGATCAAAACAATCTTGAAGCATAGATTACGATTGCTCAGACCAACGTTGAACAGTCCTTACCACTAGTACTTCCTGTTTAAGTTTCTGGCTATAGGAGGTGTCATGACATTGGCCTCTTTGGGTATAGCAAGCCCATCCCCCTCTCCCTGCCTCCTTCAACTAGGCTGCTGTGGTCAGAGGTCGTAAATTCCTGAGAAGACCTCATGGACAAACAGTTATAGAGAGTAGTTTTTCATGGAGAACAAAGGAAATCCTTCCACCTCACAGAACTTGAGGTACGAACAAATTTCATGTTCCGGAGAAAGTATAAAAGATCGGTGAAGAATCCAGCTACGAACTGGTCCGTTTGTCACAACTTGGGAAGCTCATGGGAGACGGTGTGGCCACATTACCATAACGCTGTTTATATAACAGCCCCAGATATAAGGTTTAATCTAATTGCTGTATAAGATGAATGAGTGAGTATGATACTGTTTACACAATTTTACAATGTGAATTTGGACTGTTTAATGAAGGAAAACTCAAAAAGGGAATTGGATTTGAACTAAATCAGAGGACCGCCCCTGAGCCCAGTTAGGGTCAGACATCCTGGGACAGCCCTTTTCTGCCATTCCGAATAAAACCCAACTTTGAGAAATTATCACCAGACCATGTTTCTCTCAATCATGGGAGTAAAGGTTGTAGACCATTGCTGAATCTTTTAACCATACCACGTGGTTAAACTCTTAGACTATCGATCCCGACAGAATGAGAACAAGTCTTTGATATTAATTACTTGTCTGCAGCTAGGAATTCGTTATCATTGAACGCGAAGAACGACAACCTCCAAAACATCCATCCTATAACGAATGTCACTTTGAACTATCCCCTCTAACCAAGACAGAGAGAGAGAGGACAATCGGACAATTCTATGAAAGACAAACTTTTCACCAGCGATCAAGATGACACACTGAGCGTAAATATATATATATTGATTGCAATTGTTCCCGAATGAGTGAGTGTTCATGTGTAAAGGATTAGCATTTCAATTGTTATAGTAATCATTAACTGTAGTGACTTCTTAGTCGACCCCCACTCCCCCTTTTGTCTAACAAGCCGCCATGCTGGTTTAGCCCACTAGGGCACATTCTCCTATCATTTCATGTAACCACATTTACCGTGTTTGTTTGTTTGTTTATGCATTTCTGTGAATTACTTAGTTAGTAATAAATAAATGATTTAAGGCAATTGATGTATGGATGACTCATAGTGAAGACTGGGTTCGTGCCGATAACCAACAATTTACGACGTTTGGAATGAGACTAACGTGAGGTAAAGTAAATAATTAATTAATTAATTCGAAGACTCATTGATCAGATAAAATATCTGAAAAGTGATTTTAGGAAATAACTTTGTAATCTGAATATTTTTCCTTGGTGCCCCGACTTCCTAGTTAATTAGTTACGTGATTAATCAGTTGATTGCGTAATAACTAATTACAGAGAATCTTTGATAAAAAACTATCAGTCTTCAGTTAATGATAGTAAAGACACGACAGAGGGGAGGAGCAAAATGGAGGTGTGATCTGATTTGCCGAAGGAAGGGAGGGGCAATGCCTTATAGCCATACAGGAAGGGGGAGTAGCAATGGTCAAGAGTGCTCGATGAGCGAGTAGCACAGGAGATGTGTTGATAAAACTTAGTTAACCTTTTTCTCTTATTTCCTTTATTAAAGTCCCCAGCTACTATAAATGTGGCCTCAGGATATGCAGTTTCCACAAAGTCCAGTCTAGTTCCTTGGGGGGGATATGCACGACCTTGACGATAACAGAGATAACAGAATAAAATTATCCCGGGAGGTAATGTGCTCGGCATTTGATGGTGAAATATTCCAGATCGGGAGAACAAAAGGATTTGTGTTCCTGTACGTTACCACAATCACACCATGAGTTATTTCCTCATTGCAATGTTTTATCCTGGCCACATTCTTAACAGTTTGGCCTATCAATCGATCACTGTGGATGGGATTGTCAGGGGAGGAGCCGGATATTTTTGAGAGTCACAGAGTTGGTAGGATTTCACACCCATCAATGAATTATTGGGGGGGGGGTTCAGGGGAGTAGATTAGTAATCTAGTCATTAAATTTTTCAATATTATTTATTGTGGCAACCCCCCCTCCCCCCAAAAAAAGAGGTATGTTCTCTTAGGCAACCGTGTAGAATTGTAGGTTTCATTATCATTATTAAAATGTTATAGGGGAAGTCCCATTGGTATACGGTATTACCGGCAGCGCATACAAGGGCCGCTGTTTATTTCCAAACATTTTTACAGATTTGTTTTACTCGCAAAGCAAATTTAAGCAGTAAAGATCTTCATCCAGGAGGGAATTGATTGTCTCTACTGTGACCAAGAATCTGGATTTTGCAAGAGAGTCACTTAGCTAGCAAGTTAGCAAAGCAAATGCATAGCTGGAGCCCTGAGCTGGAGATAACTATCTTAGATTTGCCAAATAATTTAAGGTAGGGTGTAGCACCCCCCAGCATTAAGGTGCCCCAAACGGAATTGAAAATCATCCCGTTGGTATTTCAAAATGTATATGGAATACTGCCCAAGCCTAACATATACACACTCCTTAATGAAGTAGAGGAAATTGTGCAAAACACAGTCTCAACCTACAGCGACAACACCACACAATATGATAACATAGGCTAGTCTTTATGCCTAGTACAACAATTGGAATGTATAATGTCTATACTTCCATGTTAACATGGTTTTTCACATTCAGGTAGACAACATTATAGACTGCAAAGTACTGACTGCAAATGTTCATCTTGAGTGTGGTCTTCACACATTCCTTGCTGAAGTGTATTTTGGCAAACTATTTGCTTGCGTTTATAAAAACAAGCCTTTTGGTAAACATTTCAATAGTCACAGGTCTACAGACACGTCAACCCAGACTCAAACAGAACAGGGTGTCATGACCAAATGCATAGCTGGAGCCCTGAGTTGGAGAAAATGTATTTTGCACACCTAAGATAGTTAAAGCAAGGGCATAGCACGCACCCCTCAAGCTTTAGGGTGCCCCAAACGGTATTGAAAACATACTGTCTGTCGGTATTTCAAAATACCCTGGTATGCAGTACATAAACGGTATACCGCCCAAGCCTACACACTCAATCCTTAATGAAGTAGAGGACTGTAATGAGGAAATTGTGCAAAATACAGCGAAGACACCACACAATATTATAACATAGGCTAATCTTCATGCCTAGTACAACAACTGGAATGTATAATGTCTATACTTCACGTAACATATCAACTTAATTGATCATGGTTTTAACATATCAACATAATTGATCATGGTTTTAACATATCAACCCAATTGATCATGGTTTTAACATATCAACCCAATTGATCATGGTTTTAACATATCAGCGTAATTGATCATGGTTTTAACATATCAGCGTAATTGATCATGGTTTTAAGATATCAGCGTAATTGATCATGGTTTTAACATATCAACCCAATTGATCATGGTTTTAAGATATCAGCGTAATTGATCATGGTTTTAACATATCAGCGTAATTGATCATGGTTTTAACATATCAACCCAATTGATCATGGTATTAACATATCAACCCAATTGATCATGGTTTTAACATATCAACCCAATTGATCATGGTATTAACATATCAACCCAATTGATCATGGTTTTAACATATCAACCCAATTGATCATGGTTTTAACATATCAACCCAATTGATCATGGTTTTAACATATCAGCGTAATTGATCATGGTTTTAACATATCAGCGTAATTGATCATGGTTTTAAGATATCAGCGTAATTGATCATGGTTTTAACATATCAACCCAATTGATCATGGTTTTAAGATATCAGCGTAATTGATCATGGTTTTAACATATCAACCCAATTGATCATGGTTTTAAGATATCAGCGTAATTGATCATGGTTTTAACATATCAGCGTAATTGATCATGGTTTTAACATATCAGCTCAATTGATCATGGTTTTAAGATATCAGCACAATTGATCAAGGCTTTAACATATCAACCCAATGGTTTTAAGATATCAGCACAATTGATCATTGTTTTTCACATTCAGGTAAGCGACATTATACAAGACTGCAAAGTTGTGACTACGTTTTCATCTGGAGTGTGGTCTTCATACATTCCTTGTTGAAGTGTATTTTGGCCAACTATTTGCTTGTGTTTATAAAAACACGTCTCTTGGTAAACATTTCAATAATCAGAAATCTACAGACACGTCCACCCAGACCCAAACAGAACAGTGTGCAGTGACGAGCAGTCAGATGTTTCAAAGTGTTTAATTAAAGACACTCCATCAGATAAGATTTACAAGGAAACAACTTTCTCTTTCGTCATAACACTCAATCACCTACAGTGCCCTGCAAAAGTATTCATCCCCCTTGACGTTTTTCCTATTTTGTTGCATTACAACCTGTAATTTAAATGGATTTTTATTTCATGTAATGGACATACACAAAATAGCTGAATTTGGTGAAGTGAAATGTAAAAAAATTACTTGTTTCAAAAACATTCTATGAAATAAAAAACAGAAAAGTGGTGCATGCATATGTATTCACCCCCTTTGCTATGAAGCCCCTAAATAAGATATGGTGCAACCAATTACCTTCAGAAGTCACATAATTAGTTAAATAAAGTCCACCTGTGTGCGATATAAGTGTCACATGATCTGTCACATGATCTCAGTATCAGCATCTGCAACACCACTAAGTGAGGGGCACCACCAAGCAATCAGCACCATGAAGACAAAGGAGCTCTCCAAACAGGTCAGGGACAAAGTTGTGGAGAAGTACAGATCAGGGTTGGGTTATAAAAAAATACCAAACTTTGAACATCCCACAGAGCACCATTAAATCCATTCTTTAAAAAATTGAAAGAATATGGCACCACAACAAACCTGCCAAGATTGGGCCGCCCACCAATACTCACAGACCAGGCAAGGAGGGCATTAATCAGTGAGGCAACAAAGATAACCCTGAAGGAGCTGCAAAGCTCCACAGTGGAGATTGGAGTATCTGTCCATAGAACCACTTTAAGCCGTACACTCCACAGAGCTGGGCTTTACGGAAGAGTGGCCAGAAAAAATCCATTGCTTAAAGAAAAAAAATAAGCAAACACATTTGGTGTTCACCAAAAGGCATGTGGGAGATTCCCCAAACACATGGAAGAAGGTACACTCTGGTCAGATGAGACTAAAATGTAGCTTTTGGCCATCAAGGAAAACGCTATGTCTGGTGCAAACCCAACACCTCTCATCACCCTGAGAACACCATTCACACAGTGAAGCATGGTGGTGGCAGCATCATGCTGTGGGGATGATTTTCATCGACAGGGATTGGGAAACTGGTCAGAATTGAAAGAATGATGGATGGTGCTAAATACAGGGAAATTCTTGAGGGGAACCTTTTTCGGTCTTCCAGAGATTTGAGACTGAGACGAAGGTTCACCTTCCAGCAGGACAATGACTCCAAGCATACTGCTAAAGCAACACTGGAGTGGTTTAAGGGGAAACATTTAAATGTCTTGGAATGGCCTAGTCAAAGCCCAGACCCCAATCCAATTAAGAATCTGTGGTATGACTTAAAGATTGCTGTACACCAGGGGACCCCATCCAACTTGAAGGAGCTGGAGCAGTTTTGCCTTGAAGAATGGGCAAAAATCCCAGTGGCTAGATGTGCCAAGCTTAGAGAGACATACCCCAAGAGACTTGCAGCTGTAATTGCTGCAAAAGATGGCTCTACAAAGTATTAACTTGGGGGGGGATAGTTACGCATGCTCAAGTTCTCCGTTTTCGTCTTATTTCTTGTTCGTTTCACAATTTTAAAAAATTGCATCTTCAAAGTGGTAGGCATATTGTGTAAATCAAATGATACAAATCCCCCAAAAATCTATTTTTAATTCCAGGTTGTAAGGCAACAAAATAGGGAAAATGCCAAGGGGGGTGAACACTGTACGTCTGAAAACTGAAAACATCATCCATCCTCCATAAGATGGAGAGAGTTACAAAGCACACATTGAATTAGGCGAGTCTCTACTGACCAACTGCCACCAATGATAGGTAGCCTATTTTTTGACAGTATGATGGTATTTTATGTTTTTTTAATAATAAAAGTTCTAAACTTGCTTTATGAGTAGTGCGTGACCCTAGGGTGGTAACACATACATTCTAAGTGATTTCAAATGGGTCTTTCTCCATTCTGATTGTTTAATACTGTTCAATTCAATTTCCTGCATTTCCATACATTTTTGCATTTCCTGCCCTTATTTGAGGTAATTTTCACACTGCCATGTAGGGCTGCACGATATGGGGGGAAAAACGAGGCCTTATTTTTAACCAACAATTGCAATTTGACTTGCGATTTAGGTCAAAACACTTGGGTGAACTGTAGGAATCATGGAAATAGAATACTCTAATTCTATAGTTAGAATATAATAGTGGGCACTTTGTATACAGTGTTGTTTGACATGACAATGAATGAAAATGCCAGGCAGGAGTTATTGTGACAGGGTAAGAACCAACGTGATGGTCAGTGTTTCATCTGGGACACTATAATCTTTGCCTGTATTAGCTAGCTGCGTTTGCTCTGACTCAGTACATTTATTAGCTAGCTAGCCAGCTAACTAACAATTAGAATTCGAGGCTAACACGATTTAGCTTAGCTAAGAAAAGAGAAACTAGATGTTTGCAGATGTAAGAAATTATAGAACGCTTGTGGATTTATATTAAGCAAATGTCATCAAAATTGTTGCATGTGCTTCATTGACGATGCAGGCTGAACGCAAGTGTCTGGTGGTCAAGCAACAACAAATGCGCTCCTTGAGCGATGGGGGCGGGGCGTGCGCTGCCCTATGGGACTCCTTATCACAGCCGGTTGTGATTCAGCCTGGAATCGAACCAGGGTCTGTAGTGATGCCTCTAGCACTGAGATGCAGTGCCTTAGGGCTCCCAAGTGGCGCAGCGGTCTAAGTTGTAGCAGTGTAAACAATAAAAATGGACGTTACACACGGAATATCACATTTAACAAACCAAACATTCAAATAGTTATAGAAGGTAAAGTAAAAACCCAAACCGGTCCATGCATCAATACCGGTATATAGCCAAATACGGTATACCGCCCAGTCCTAGATGAGGACAGCTATGGCTAACATGTAGTGTGACTAGGAGTAGATTACAGCTGTCATGTAGTGGGAATAGGAGTGAATAAGAGGAAGCCAGGGGGCGGTTAACCTCAGAGAATGGTGGGGGCCTGGCCGTTCTTCCCTCCAGCCTCTGAGGCTTTCATGTAGTGCCTCTCTCTATCTGGCCCTTACACAAACCAGGCTCTCCACCGGGCTGTAAAAACCAGGCTCTCCGCTGTGATGTAAAAACCAGGCTCTCCACTATCTAGAGGTAGCCTTTCCCATAACAAAAGTCTGAGCATGAGACGGTCTCTGAGGGCTTGCTTTTACCCAGGCTAATAGCCCTGCTGTGTAAGGTGAGAGCTAATAAACAGGGCCACTGTAAACAGAGGATTAGCCTAGTGTGAGAGAGGGCCTAGCCAAACAAGCTAAAAACAGAAATGCAGAGTCTGCCACACGTGTCTTATGAAAACATAAGAAATGGGACTAAATCACATACATTAAAACATGTTGGTCTCATGTTTCATGAGCTGAAGAAAAATATCCCAGAAATGTTCCATACCCACAAAAAACATATTTCTCTCCAATTTTGTGCACAAATTTGTTTACATACCTGTTAGTGAGCATTTCTCTTTTGCCAAGACAATCCATCCACCTGACAGGTGTGGTATATCAAGTGCACCTTGTGCTGGGGACAATAAAAGGCCACTAAAATGTGCAGTTTTGCCCCACAACATAATACCACAGATGTCTCACGCTGAGGGAACGCAATTGGCATGTTGACTGGAATGGAATGTCCACCAGAGATGTTGCCAGATAATTTAATGTTCTTCATTTCTCTACCATACGCCGCCCTCCAACATCGTTTTAGAGAATTTGGCAGTACGTCCAACCGGCCTCACAACCGCAGACCACGTGTAACCACGCCAGCCCAGGACCTCCACTCAGACTTCTTCACCTGCGGGATCATCTGAGACCAGTTATCCGGACAGCTGATGAGGAGAATTTCTGCCTGTAATAAAGCCCTTTTGTGGGGCTAAAACTCTTTCTGATTGGCATGGCCTGGCTCCCCAGTGGGTGGACTTTGCCGTCCCGGGCCCACCCATGGCTGCGCCCCTGCCCAGTCATGCGAAATCCATAGACTAAGGCCTAATGAATTTATTTAAATTGACTGATTTCTTTATATGAACTGTAACTCAGTAAAATCATTGAAATTGTTGCATGTTGCATTTATATTTTTGTTCAGTGTATTTCCAGCAACCAACCTAGTCATGAATTTTGTAAAGTTCTGCCTACAGCCTAGTATGAAATGTAGTCGTAATGCTGAGGCGGCATTGGCACGCACTAACTACGCTCTTAATTAAGCTCTTGATGGTTGCTAGGCAGCGCCCGTTACTACTATCCTCCTGCCAGTTCTAAACTTTGCGAGGCATGTCACGTCACCCGTCTCTTCGCATAGTCCACCAGAGGCACTGTTTTCTTAACCACAACTGGATGGATCCATAAAGAATTACTGGGGGAATAAATATCACTGGTTGACGTAAATATTGGAATAAAGTAGGCGAATGCAAGTGGAAGGAATGAAGAAGGCAAGTGGAAGGCAAATTGTTGCGTATTGAATCTCCCAAAGTCATCCACATGTTATAATACATTTGAAACAATAGTCTGCCAGTGTGTTCACTATTTCAGCACCATTTCCTGCTGCTTTTAGACAAGCGTGGAGAGTCATCTTGATAAATCAATCGATATCAGATTTGTATTTTTACTGAATCTCTGTTTGGATATAGGTTAGGCTACAATTAGGCTGTGGATATGTCGAGTTGGCTCATTCATTAGCACTGATCAGAACATTTTGTCAGCATGTTATGTAGTTTAACAAGTGGATTGTTTTTCACTTCACTCACAGCCGCTTAGTAGCCTAGGCCTACAGGCGACCAAAAGCCTGTATTTGTCTTAATCAATGGGATTTTTATTCTCATTGATTCTCCATCTGTATATTTGGTTAATTTTCTGGCTGGCAAACAATTGGAGGTGGTAGTTCATCTATTTGTTTACTCATCTATCGCTGATCAGAACCATTTAGCAATAATGTAGTCTTAATCAAGTGGAGGCCTATTATTATGCTCCATCTCATAAAGGCAACTCCAAAAGCCCGCAGAGGTTGTGGAATACAAACACGACTCAAATGATTTTGAAAATATAGATTGCTATTATTTTCTATCGGTATCATGACATTCTCAATGTAAGACCCTACGCCTGCTCCCCAAGTGAATGCGAGGGTAGGAAACAGATGAAACGTGGATAAACAGCATGGGCTTGTTTCAAAATATCACTTTTTTTATATGACAGCGGTTCCAAATGTTGCCGTGACACAAAAGTTGTGTGGGAAAAATATGACTTGTATTTGATTCTGTTATATTTCCTTATATTCTTAACCCATTATAAAATCTGTGTTTGCCTAAAACACATTAATAAATGGATTTCTTTGTAATGGTGTATATTCAATGGATTTATTCAAATATATGTCCACCCACATCGGCACACTCCTAAACTTGCCGGCACAAACAAGGTACATATAAAAGGCTTGTCCCGGAAAGAATGTGGTCAAAATGGGACTGTATGAATTTGTCTCTAAAAAACATTGCCAGATTTTTATTATTTTGGCAACATACCGTTAAGTCTGTCTGTCAAGGGTATAGAGTATAAGTTGCATTGTGTTATCAGCTGCTTACACACTCTTTCGGCCACCATATATGGCCATAACTTCAAGGAAAAGGGGCTTGGTGAATTCGTCTATGGGGGCAATTGGACTGCAGTTTTCTTTGCTTTTGATGTTTAACTGGCATTGTGCCCTAAGAAATTGAGCCTGGGCTGGCCTGGGAACAGCCCTTTGAAAATGACTGAATACTGTTAGCCTGTTGTCGTAGTGACAGGCACTCTATCATCCTGAAGCTGACCCTCCTGACAGGGTGCGGCTCTGTGGAATACTGGCATCATCAAAGCAAGCTACATCCTCAGGTCTGATATACTATCCAAGTATAGTGCTGTTGAAAAGAGGTGTCGTTTGCCTGTTCTGTTTCCGTCTTTCCCACGAGACTTGGAACTAGCAATGCAAGACTAGCCAGTTAAGACTGTTACTATCCTAGAACCGAACTAGTACCCACGAGTGGCCCTCCTAGCTGTTTGTTCTTGGATGGTCTTCAAGTCCTGCTATCCAATACAGTGAACTGAACTACGAACTACCTGGCTGGGACAGAGCTTAGATGGAGATGCTGCTTCTGTGCCGTGACATTCATGGAATTTTGGAGGACAGTTATTTGTCAGTCAAATGACCGCAGGTCACCGTTATAATTGTTAGTTTGTTATTTAATACGCACATTCTTCCCCCCACCTCCGCTCTTGACTGCAGGGAGGGGACGTTACCTAGGAAACCAAAGACTTGACAACACCTTGCTTGCTTCAGCAAGGAGCAACACATTTTCATCACGTTGTAAAGTGTCCATGTTACCGAGGAAATGGACTCAACCGCACAAATTTCCGGCCATCCCGTCGTCAGTCAGATGCTCGTTCCAGTTAATTTTTTTCATACCGGTTATGACGGTTATTTTATTTTCATTATGGTCTTCATCCATAATTGTCGGATACACAATTATACGGTAATTGTGCCATCCCTATTCTGCGCCAAGTCATACAGTACTTTTGAAATCTACAAAAGGATATGGTTAGGCCTCATTTCATTCTCAAACCTTGGAGACAAAACAGACCCATGAAATAAGATATTAAATCATACACGATTTTGGCTGGATTGCTTAACTGCGGTGCACAACAAGTTGTTGGAGAGCAGCAGTTGAGGTGTAGGGAGTGAATGTGCAGTGAAACAAACCGGCGCCTCGACCACCAGACCCAGGCATCCCATGAGCCTCGTTGTTGACAGAGACGAGAGGCAGCGACTACACCAGAGGTCAACCGGGTCAGAGTACATAATAACATGCATACAACCAACGGTGTTTTGCTGGATTGCTGATGCTATGTGTATTTGGTAATGAGAGGCACTGAAACCATGCATACACATCTCAATAATTGAATTGTTCCCATTAAAACTCTAACTTCTAATTTAAACAGATCCAGGCCAATATCAAACAATTATTCCAGGATCAGTGGAAGAGAAGTGCAGGACTTACTGCTTTGACAAAGACACCCATGAGCTCAGGGAACTGGTGTGTGAGCATGGCCAGCATGGCAGTGAAGGAGCAAAGGCCCGCTGTGAAGAGGATGAAGAAGGGAAGCTCTTTCTTCGGGTACACAGACACCTCATGGAAGGCTGCAGAAGAGAAGGAGAGTGAGAGAGGTGGGGTGGGGGTAGAGAGGCACATATCACGAGTGGACAGCAGAATTGACCATTGCATTGAGTATAAGGTATAGTAGTGACATTTTCCTACTTACTCGGCAGCAGTTCCCGATCTGCTGTTTCTGTGCACCCAGGGTAGGGGTAAAACAGGTGACCCTTCTCTAGAGGGTAGGGAATTATCCGAAAAGCTGCAGGAGAGAAATGCAGAAAAAAAACACATCAATGACTTTTATTGCGAGTGCATAATCCTTTAACTAAATCAACCACTTAACCCACTAATTCATCAATCAATCAATGTCCTACACCTAGTACGTACTGCCTTCCCAGGTGCAGTGCAGCAGGTTTAAGGCACCCTCGGCCCTCTTCCAATGCTGCAGGTGAAAAAAGGCGTAGGCCACCGCCTCGCTGTCCCCCCTCTTCAGGATGTGTTCTGGAGGCAGGATCAGACTCTTCATCTCTAATAAATACTACAGTCAAAGGGGGAGACAGGATCAGACTCTTCATCTCTAATAAATACTACAGTCAAAAAGGGAGACAGGATCAGACTCTTCATCTCTAATAAATACTACAGTCAAAAAGGGAGACAGGATCAGACTCTTCATCTCTAATAAATACTAGACAGAGGGAGACAGGATCAGACTCTTCATCTCTAATAAATACTAGACAGAGGGAGACAGGATCAGACTCTTCATCTCTAATAAATACTAGACAGAGGGAGACAGGATCAGACTATTCATCTCTAATAAATACTAGACAGAGGGAGACAGGATCAGACTATTCATCTCTAATAAGTACTAGACAGAGGGAGACAGGATCACTCTTCATCTCTAATAAATACTACAGTCAGAAAGGGAGACAGGATCAGACTCTTCATCTCTAATAAAAACTAGACAGAGGGAGACAGGAAAGTAACACGATTAGATAACATTATAGTCAGAGGCATTTACATCAGTTATTTAGCAGACACGGTGTGTGTGTGTGTGGTGTGTGTGTATGGCGGCGTGGCTGTGCGTTAATCTCCTCTGAACTGGTCCCCTGGGCAGAGGAGGCCACGGGGGCCATTGGCGTTGGGCCTGCTGGATTCCCAGGACACCTGCTTCACAGGACTATGAGTCTCAGTCTGACACTTTGGGAAGGTTACCATAAAGCTAATCCTGTCTAATCCCTCCCCATGGTCACAAACTCAGCCAACCAGCCAGCCCAGTGCAGATCAGCCCAGTGCAGAGCCGCCCTGGGGCGCACCCAGGGGCAGGAGAGGGAGACAAGCCCCAACCCTCTGCTCTTCTCTCAGGGACAGTTAGGTGGTGGTAGCTAGCTGGCTACAGTGTGAATGTGGTGGTGATGGGTATGCTTGGATAAGTGTTCCTACATGTTCTGCACACACCACTCCTCACTGCTGTGTTTTATTTGACTGCCAAGTCGTGCGACTTTCATGTCCTCTCCAAAGTTGAGACTTTAACGTGGGTCAGCACTTACTGCAAAAAGGTGCTGGTCATTCTCTATACTGTTGCAAGCAGCACCTTTACCCAGGTATCCCAGAGTTTAATAAGAGGGTAGAGGTGATGTTTATCAAAGCATTTGACTGGCAGCGGTCCTACCTGGCATGTCCTGGCATAAGGGTGGGTAACACCCCCCCAGCCCATCCCCAATCGCCTCTTTGATGAAGAGATTGCGTTTCATTGACACTCCCCTTTTATCTTGGAACACTGATGAACTGGAGTTTAACTCATAAGCCTCCCTCAGATTTTAATCTTCGGCATTTAGCACAATGGAACACTTCGACAATAATGACATAATCTAGCCATCGTCTCATTGGCTCACAGTGCTGGTGAGGATACAGATGACCTCTGAGGCCATCTACCATGTTAGGTCACCCTCAGGCATCTGTGGACGGTACTGGACAGATCCCGAGTAGGAGAATGATATTGACCATAGACACTGATCTTAGGTCAGTTTTGAATGGTTCCATCCGATGATTAGGGTCTGGTGAAGGGAAGCTGACCCTAGATCTGTGCTAAGGCTTCTTCCTACTAGAGTCAGTCTATAACTACTACTCTCGGTCTCAGGTGTTGCATCACACCTGCTACTACCTATGTGAAGCCTCCATCCCCCTGAATCCTGAACAAGACTGAGGAGGCCATCGCCACAACACAGGCTACCAGGCACAAAGAAGCCCACTCCAAAGGCGTAAGGAATTGTTACCACAGGAGTGTGATAAATTTAAAACACATTCAGGTGTCCTTAACACATGACCAGCAGGCTGCCCTCAGTCTGGTTGCTCAACCTTTCTACCATACCTTGGAGTAGGGGGTAGAGAGTGCATGACAGAAAGGGAAAAAGAAAGGGGGAGAGAGATTGATTGGGACAGACAGGCTAAAGGGTAGAGGTGGAGCAAGCGTGGCGGTTGAGCACTGAAACAGCTGGGTGTGTGGAGCATTTAGTGCCGTCTGTTCATGTGATGTAGCGTGATGTCCATATATTATCCCTTCAGGCCTGCTGCGATGCTGGCCCTAACACTCCCCACGCCTGAACCAGAATACACAGAAATCTTGCCTTCATTACACTGCCCTTCCCAGGCTGCCTGGTGAGCTGGCTGGCTAGCTGGAGGCTGGCTGGCTGGCTGGCTAGCCGGGGGCTGGCTGGCTGGCTAGCCGGGGGCTGGCTGGCTGGCTAGCCGGGGGACTGGCTGACTGGCTAGCTGGGGGACTGGCTGGCTGGCTAGCTGGGGGACTGGCTGGCTGGCTAGCTGGGGGACTGGCTGGCTGGCTAGCTGGGGGCTGGCTCGCTAGCTAGCTGGGGGCTGGCTGGCTAGCTAGCTGGGGGGCTGGCTGGCTGGGGGACTGGCTGGCTAGCTGGCTGGCTAGCTTGCTGGTGTGGGGGTTAGCTGGCTGCTGAGGGGTCAAGTTGCCAAGGCCAAGAAAGGAATCGGGGTGGATGGGGGGGGGGGTCTTACTCGTTGATTGAAGCAGAGAATGTGGGGAAGCTGCTGGGAATGGAAGCCCACCCACAACAGAGCCAGATCAGCTCGCTCCAGTCCAGTGAACCACTGGTATCTGTGTGTGAACACTGGCTTCTGGGCAGAAAACAGCCCACGCCAGGCATGCCTCAGGCTCTACGGCTACAGGTGCACTCACTGACCATTTAGACAGACATAGACAGCGCTCCCCTGCGAAAGAGATACAGAAGATCTCAATGGGACTCAACTTGATAAATAAAGAAAGACAGGTCTGACACAAATAAATGGAAATATTCCCACTAACTGCTAAATTTCAGTCAACAACAGCCAAAAGCTTTCACTATAAGAACATTAGTAGAGTCAATGAGGTGAGTTGACACGGTGAGGCCACAGAACATGCTTCACTCCCGAGAACACTCTGACCGACAACCCTTTATAGGTCGTCACATCAACAGCGCTGCATGTCAGCGGCCATTTTGACAGCACAGCGGAGTTCCTCCTCCTCGGGTTGTCTCAGACTCAGAGCTCAGCCGGTCTGTCTGTCTGCCTGTCTATTATGAGACGTGAAGCCCATGTGAAAGACTGAGGGAGAGGCTGTGCTTCAATGGGACAGAGATTGACAGATAGAAGAGATTAGACTCTCCTACCTCAACGGTCTAGGGTATCACCAGTTGAAAGCAGAGGTACTGTAGATGTGAACTATCTCTGGGATCACTACTTTATAGTCTGACCCTCCCTGTGTGTATGTCAACGCCGTAGCGGGGGGGGGGGTCAGCAGTGCCCCTGGGGGCGGGTGACACTCAGGATGAGGGACCTGTCATCAAAGCCTGGATCAAAGAGCTGAGTTTCCCCCTCTCTGCCTGTGACTACCACACATTGCAGCTCACACACACACACAAGGAGCACACAGGATGCAACACACACAGACTACATTTTGCTGTAGGGGGTACTGCGACCTGTGTGTGTGTGCATATGAGTGAGTGTGAGAGAGAGAGAGTGTGTTTTAGTATGGGGCATCCAAGCCTAATCCCTGTGGGAAGAGATGTGCAGGAATTGTTTCTGTCCGTCTACTGCAGGGAGATACATCAGAGAGGCAGGGGCCCCTTGTTGTCGCCCAGAGCCCAGACAGACGTATGATCAGGGAGGGTGCACTTCCTGTTCAGTAGGTAGAAAACGTTTTGAAACTGGGGATGTACTATCTGACCTTGTGCAATAATAACACAGATTTGTATTTTCCATTGCAAAAGATTTTGCTACAATGTGCCGTACTGAACACGACCCAGACTTCACTATGAACTCTTTATAGTCCACTGATAGGTAGCCATGACAAAGGAATAATAATTAGACTAATAGTGTCTCTTTTAGTAAAATCCACAAAGTGTTTGGTACCATGTTCTTCTGTGCAGCAGAGAGAGAGAGTAGAAGTGGCTCACAGGTCCAGTCCTGACAACAGCAGCTACGTTTACTATGCAGTGCAATATTGACACCCTCTGGCTAACATAGGTCATTACAGGTAATACAGTAGAGCAAAGTCAGCTCTGCAGTCATCACTCAAGAGGAGTATGGCGTACAGAGACAACTAAATAGCTATCACCTGTGTAAAATATGAGACTTTGCTCAAATAAAGCTAACTGTATATCCAGACAATGTCGTATATCAGTCGTGTTAACCCCACCATTGGTTCAGGTCAGGAGTTAGATAGGATACGCTAAGATGATCCTAGATCTGTACATTTCTCCCCACTAATGGTTAAGGTTAGGATTGGGTAAACCGATACTAGATCTGTGACTGAGGGTCTGGACTGACCTTTGGCACATGTGGGTTGAACTCCACGGCTCTGTGTATAGCCTCCACAGCGTTCATCTCTGCAGTGCTCAGGCCCCGCCGGGATGCTGCCTCAGGAGAAAACCTGGGAGATAAGAGAAAGAGAAGACACACCCATGGTAAGACACAGGAGTCAGGACAGCTTTAAGTAGGAGATGTCATGCACTTCAGTCACAAATAGGGGGTTTGATGTCCCACAAACAAGTCTTAAAGATTAGTCTGACCTATAAAAACAGATGCATCCATGTCAAATATATATCATACTGTTTGTTTATATCTTAAAAATGTTACATTAAATCACAGTTCTGTCTTTCCACAGGGACATACTTCTCTGATACAGCCCGTGCTTTCAGCAGTGCAGATGTGTAGCATATAGTGGCTGACTTTGGCAAGCTGATATCTACAACGAGAACACATGACGGTTATTTCACTTTAAACTCAAACGAGGAGTCTGGAAATCATGAGTATCAAAATCAAATTTGTCACATGAGCCGAATACAGCAGGTGTTGACCTTAACATGAAATACTTACTTACAAGCCCTTAAACAACAATGCAGTTAAGAAAATATTTACTATATAAATTACAGTAAAAAAACAAAAACAATAACAAGACTATATTCAGGGGGTACCGGTACCGAGTCAATGTGCGGGGATAGAGGTTAGCGGAGGTGATTAGTACATGTAGGTAGGGGTAAAGTGACAAAGGACTGGTTCAAAGTTGTAGTAGTTAGTTGGCTTGAATCCTGTTTTGCTGATGTGGTCCTGCGTGGCTCAGTTGGTAGCATGATGCTTTCAACACCACGATCATGGTTTTGATTCCCACTGCCGGCCACAGACTCACTACAGTCGCCTTGGATAAAAGCATCTGCTACATGGCACATTTCTTACCGTCGTATTTGGCGAGGACTGCTTGTACATCAGCGTAGGCCTGCAGCTCCAGTAGTGCCTCCAGGAGGTTTTCATGTATATTCAACATTCCCAACAGTGGGAATTCTTTCATTAACTGGGAGAAGTAAGGAACAGTGAGTGAACGAAGGAATCATAAAAATGGCAGGACTAACCAGTATTAAAGGAGCATAGAAGAGGACTAAAGACAGGACTACACATATCAGGGCTACGTTCAGTAGTCAAACGTTCATGAACGTTGCAGATGGAAATTCTTCTAATAGAGCCATCATGATTCCTTGTCATTCTACATGTGAGGCATGTTTGTTCTACATAGCATATTTATATCCAAAACGTTGCGTCCTGCTGAGTGCGCCCCAGGGCCTCCAGTTCAACAATAATGGTTGTTCTTCTATTCTCTAAACAGCGACTGGTTCAGACCTGGGACAACATGTGTGTGTGAACACTCCCTCTAGCCAATCAATGACATCAGCTACTAGGGAGCAAAGAAAAGCAGCCATAATGCAGAATTCAAGGCCCTGATTTGAACACCCCTGATTAAGGAAATGGCAACACTCACATCTCTCATCATTTTCACTGCCTCTTTGATGCGTCCCAGCTTGCGTGCACACATGGCCAGTCTGCGTTTGATGTACACCAGCAAGTTGATGTCTTTGCCAGCTATGGAAGAGAGGAAAATGAATACATTTAATTATAACAATCGCAACCCTGACTAATGCTTTTAAACTAAGGGTCAGAGGCCTGAGGCTTGTGATGGGGTCCTGTACTCTCTGTTCTCTCTTACCACTCCGCAGGGCTTGTTTAAACAGCCTCTCAGCCTCTGTGATGGTGGTGGCTTCCTCCTCTGCCAGTAGCACATAGGCAGCAGCACACCTAAAAACCACAGGGAAGACATTTGCTATGCAATCTAGTTCATAAGAATATACATACTTGTTTTACTGAATGAGAAACTTAATTTGGGATTTTCCTGAATGAGCATGCAGTCTTTTAAACAGAAACTGTTACAGTGGAACTCACTCGTGGTTCATCTCTATGGCCTGGTAAGCTGCTCTTATCCTGGCTTGGGGATTCCTCTCCCTCCAGGCCTTCTGCATCACTGTAACAGGCCAGAACCAGACAACAAATACTGAACTGAATGCATTACAAAGAGACGGATCCAGAAAAATATCAACACAGGAGTAGGAATGAGGCCGATGAGGACCAAAGCAGTCTTTCAAAAGGAATTAAAGTGTTCTATTCCTTCGCAGACATTTACACTTTGGCTAACACTTTTCAATGATATGCTGATTAAAAAGTTTGGATTCTAACCAGTATCTTCGGCCTTGATTTGCTGAGTGTCACCAGTGAAGAACGTCTGGTGGTCTTGAGCAGAAAGGTTCATATCGTAGTACGTCAAAGGCTCCTTTCCAGTCACCCAGGTGTACCTTTAGATGGGTATAGTACAACAGGAAGACAGTGTTAGGCTGAAGTACAACACAGTATTAGGCTGAAGTACAACATGAACATGGACAGTGTTAGGCTGAAGTACAACACGAAGACAGTGTTAGGCTAAAGTACAACACGAAGACAGTGTTAGGCTAAAGTACAACACAAAGACAGTTAGGCTAAAGTACAACTCGAAGACAGTGTTAGGCTAAAGTACAACTCGAAGACAGTGTTAGGCTAAAGTACAACACGAAGACAGTGTTAGGCTAAAGTACAACACGAAGACAGTGTTAGGCTAAAGTACAACATGAAGACAGTGTTAGGCTAAAGTACAACATGAAGACAGTGTTAGGCTAAAGTACAACATGAAGACAGTGTTAGGCTAAAGTACAACATGAAGACAGTGTTAGGCTAAAGTACAACATGAAGACAGTGTTAGGCTAAAGTACAACACGAAGACAGTGTTAGGCTAAAGTACAACACGAAGACAGTGTTAGGCTAAAGTACAACATGAAGACAGTGTTAGGCTAAAGTACAACATGAAGACAGTGTTAGGCTAAAGTACAACATGAAGACAGTGTTAGGCTAAAGTACAACATGAAGACAGTATTAGGCTAAAGTACAACATGAAGACAGTATTAGGCTGAAGTACAAGATGAAGACAGTGTTAGGCTGAAGTACAACATGGACATGGACAGTGTTAGGCTGAAGCACAACATGAAGACAGTATTAGGCTGAAGTACAACATGAAGACAGTGTTAGGCTGAAGTACAACATGGACAAGGACAGTGTTAGGCTGAAGTACAACATGAAGACAGTATTAGGCTGAAGTACAACATGAAGACAGTATTAGGCTGAAGTACAACATGAAGACAGTGACATTCTGTGTGGTCTCACCCTACCTGCTGTATTCTGCTCCTCTGAATAGATTTAATGGATTCCTCCAAACTTTACACTCTGCAAAAGACAGTGTCATTGTATCATTACTTTGTTACATTGATGGCCTTGCAAACCTGAATCACATATTTAACCCACGGCCATTTTAGTTTTCTGTTGCAAAATGGGGAAACATTTTAGTTGGTGAAATGTTTACCTGAGACACTGGGTCTGGGCTCAGCCTCTCCGTTGACTGAGGAGAACAGGCCAGTGGTTGAGCTGCTCTCCACCCCACCTAGGAGGGGTCGCAGATGGCTAACAGACACCTGCTCGATGAATGAGGTTCCATACTTACGGAAGTACCACCACTCAAATATCTGGGGGCAGGGGATTGGGACAGTCATACAGAGAGCAATGTACCGGTACACAAATCTTCTAAACAATTAATTTTATTATCATATCATTATTGTGCACTAACTGTACAATGAATATATGCTACCTTTGGTGTTGGTATTTGAAATCCACATTTCCAAATGTAGTGTCTACAATCAAACTACAAATAACTGTGATCATTACAACTCACCAAGATTAGGCCAGAGATGAGAGAGGATGTTCCAGTGAGTGCCACATAGAATTTAGGGGTCAGTGTATTCAAGAACACAGATGCTGAAACAACAATGAACGCTGTGTTAGCTCAAACATAAAAAATGAATGACACTTGCCTAACAGAGATTCAGACTGTCATCTCTGAAGGTAGCTAGTAGCTTGCTGATCATGCAGAGCCCACCACACTGACAGATGCTGACTGAGTCGGTGTGTGATGTTGAAGTACCATGATGTTAATGTTATAGCTAATGTGATGTAACAAGCTAATAGACACACTGACAAATAAACTTCCGCTGACGGCAGGTAGACTAGTGGTTAGCGCGTTGGATTAGTAACCGAAAGGTTGCCAGATCGAATCCCAGAACTGACAAGGTAAACATTTGTCGTTTTGCCTCTGAACAAGGCAGTTAACCGACTGTCCATAGGCCGTCATTGGAAATAAGAATTTGTTTTTAACCGACTTGCTTAGTTAAATATAGTTTTTTTTAAATGCAATTCTAGCTAGTATTATGCATTGTTTGAATGATGTTAGCTAACGTTAGCTAGCTGGCTAGCTATGCACAAGCGTAACATTAACAGCTAGCTAAATTAGCTAACGTAGATAGCTAGTAGCCACATTAGCTAGCTAATATGTCTCGCTACCATTCAATAAATAAACCAACCTGGGATATGTTTTTGTGCAATGTGTTGTCATACTGTTAGCCAGCCTCCTGTCAAACGTTCAGTTCCTCCACTGTCTCTCAATTTCTATTTGCTAGCTCGCTAACGTTAGAAGGCTGGCTAGCTAGCTACATTACATTCGCTAGCTAGCCCACTCTTAGAAAGCTAGCGTTAGCTAACTCACCCGAGGTAAGAGTGTCCTGCAGTTTCAAGGGGCTTCGCAGAACATAGATCATAGTTAAAACCATAGCAAACCAAACGGCACATATGTATGTCCATGACCAGGACAACCATGATTTTAATTTATCTGTAAATCCAAGAGATTGAGGATTACTGCTGGTCGCGTCCTCCATGTTTTTAACGGATGGCTGTAAACAGAGGAATCATGTGCCAGTAACACTGTCAAGATCCGCTTCCTCACCGTCCGCTGCAGTCAGTCGCGGATCAGAAGAGGTTTGTCTCATGAGCCAAGATGGCCGATTTCGAAGAACAGCTCACTGAGGAAGAGAAGGTATAGTCTTGAGAAGCTTTGCTCATTGTTTTACGAAGTTTAGTAAATTCGGTTGTTTGTGTCCTTTCTCAAATATTTTGGCCGCAAAAAAAAATGTTTGCTAAGCTACAACTAGCTCGCTAAACTAACACTACACTCTAGCTACAGTTAGCGAACAAACTGACACGGGAATACATTGTATCACCTAGTTAAATACAGTAGCTAGATACAACTCCATACACCATGCTAAAACATACCATACACAAGAAGCAGTTTGCTTACTGCTTAGCTAGCTAAAATGTTTGTAAATGTTAGCCATGTTCCTTAGCCAAATATTAGCTAGTACAGTATGTGCCTTAGCATTGTCAAGTCTGACTTTAACTGGGCTTTGCCACATTTGGGCTTTTGCACGGTGCCTAGCTAACATTACAATGGCAATTGTCCCCCTGGGTCAGGTAGTTACTATCTAGCAATGCATGATCATACAATTGTTCATGGGTTATTTGCAAATGGCTTTAGTCTAAAAACATATGAACTAATATGCTAGAAAAGGCCACTACTTCCTGTATTGATTGCAACAGCCTCCACACCCTGCTAGAAACAATTGTGAATATAGTAGGCATACTTTATAATCCCATTTTCTGTCTTGGGATGGCCCCTGGCCTATTGACTGTAACGCATTACAACACAAACTTTCGATTGACCAATTATTTGGTGTATGAATCATTGAAGTCATGATTTCATGAAAAAGTCCACAAATACATACAACCCTATTTACAAGACTTCTGAAGGTCATACACGATAAAAGTGATTGTGGGCATTTTCAACCAATTGAGATTGAATCACCAAAAACTAAACAACCTTAATATGAGAGCTTGGGTTTGACCATTGTTGCTGTCAGCAGCATGCAGATAGATACATGTTTGAGGCTGCCTACTGGTGTCTCGCATTCCTGCCGCTTCAGTGGCAGGCCCACAGCAGGGATGCGGTCAGATACATGTACAGACCAGTAGAATGGGCATAGGAATTTTGTAAATACAATACTTAGCATGGGAAGGAACAGTGTTTGGGAGCATCTAACTATATGGCAACAGCACACACACACCAGAAGTTCCAGAACCTGTTGGTAGTGTTGCAATGTACTGTGAACTGTTGCGTGTAACCCATGCAACCTTTGGGTCTGTTTCTGGACATGAAGACATACATTAGGGCCTAAAATACTGACGTTCTGCATACTGATTTCAGTGCAACTCTAGACTTTCAGGTTCAGGGGAGCCCTAATGAAGATTGCCTAGTCCCCCCCCCCTCCTCACTGTTTTTGGTTCTGATCTGACACCACATGCTTACACATGCATTACAGCTGCTAAGAAAAGCTCTTGCCGTCTAAGGAGTGGCGTGGGCAGTGCAGAGGTAGGCTAGTCAGGAAGCCAAGTTAGTCACTGCTCTCTGCTTCACCCTAGTGGCCAGTGTAATAATGACTTGGCTGCATAATTACACTGTCTCTGGGTCTCATATCAGTGGTAGAAATATTCATATACTGCATATGCAATATCTTTTCAAGTTTTATTAGTCGTTTGTACAGGATACACATGGTATGCATCATCCAATGAAATGCTTACTTGCAGGTCTCTTCTCGACAATGCAACATAAATAAGAATATGAACATAAAACAAATGACTCGGTAGAATAGAGTAAACATTTTATCATATAGTACCAAAAATATTCCGTTGGCACTCAGGTGTAAAAGCTGTCTAGCCAAAAAATGGATAGTAGCCTATTTACCTCGTATTTTCTTTCCCTCAGGTGCGCATTGCGGCTAATTTTGTCGTCCATGCTCCACCTGGAGAATTCAATGAAGTCTTCAACGGTGAGTGTGCTTAGAAATCTTATTCTTTGTACTACTTCTTTATTTACCAATACACTTGATTTGTTATATATTTGTCTGTTAAGGCGTTGGCAATCTCTTGATAAGGCAGTCTCTTGGTTTCAGATGTGCGGCTACTGCTCAACAATGACAATCTTCTCAGGGAGGGTGCAGCACAGTGAGTAGTATTTTATTGATTTATTTACTGTATTGTTGTGCAAATTTGTGTGTTAAATGCTGCATTTTGTTTTTTTCTCCATTGGAAAACAGTGCCTTTGCCCAGTACAACATGGATCAGTTCACCCTTGCCAAACTTGAAGGGTATGATGATCAGGTAAGATGCTCAGTCATTTGAGCTGTGACTTCTTCCCAACTGTTTTGAGTCTCGTTGGTTTCATACTGTGATATATACAATGAGTGTACAAAACATTAAGGACACCTTCCTAATATTGCGTTGCACCACCCCCTTTTGCCCTCAGAACAGCCTCAATTCGCCGGGGCATGGACCCTACAAGGTGTCAAGCATCCCACAAGGATGCTGGCCCATGTTGACTTCAGTGCTTCCCACAGTTGTGTCAAGTTGTCTGGATATCCTTTGGGTGGTGGACTATTCTTTATACACATGGGAAACTGTTGCGGGTGAAAAACCCAGCAGCGTTGCAGTTCTTGACACACACCGGTGTGCCTGGCACCTACTACCATACCTACCCTGTACAACGGCACATAAATATTTTGTCTTGCCCATTCCCCAGCTGAATGGTACACACACAATCCATGTCTATTGTCTCAAGGCTTAAAAATCCTCCTTTAACCTGTCTCCTCCCCTTCATCTACACTGATTGTAGTGGATTTAACAAGTGACATCAGTAAGGGATCGTAGCTTTCACCTGGATTCACCTGGTCAGTCTTTTTCATGAAAAGAGTAGGGGTCCTTAATGTTTTTTTTGCAGTCAGTATAGATTGAACGCATCATTAAAATACAGTTTTTCTTCTGGATAAAAAGGTGGCTTAGGTGGTGGGCGTGGCAGGGTGCATGGCAATGGTTGCCGTTGCAAAATGTTAGAATTTTAATGCCCCCCATCTTGGTGATAAAGCATTTTTAAGCCTGGAATTCTTTGAATTTCTCCAAGGAGCCAAGATAAATCTTTGCAGTTTAAAGCACATTTCCAGGGATTCTACATATTCTGCAATGGAACTGAGAGAGAATTTTGCAATTTAAAGTTATTTTCCTGTGCATTTTGCCATGGCTAATGCTGTGTTCCTTTGCTTAGACATAATAGCAAAATCAATACTGTTAAAGTCATTGTTTTTAGATTTCAATTCCACTGACTGTCTAGCTTTTATCTTGGTAGTTTTAGTTCTCAAATATTATATTAGAATAAAAAATATAGGTCCATTATCTTTTATATCTGGTTTTAGTCATTTAAATTCACACTGAAAGCGTTTATGCTGAAAGCGTTTTTCCATCCCGAAAGTGTATATATAAAAACTTTTTTCTAATTAATATATATACATTATAAACTTTTTTTTTACAGACAGTTTGGACTTAGCTGTCCTGCAAAAACGCTTAGGAGGCCTGCCCAAGAGGTTTTTATGGCAGAAAAATCCCTGTAAGATCAATGCAGCAACTGAGGACCTCTATCTGTGATCCATTTCCCCTCCAGGTGCTGATCACAGAGCATGGAGACCTGGGCAATGGCCGTTTCTTTGACCCCCGCAACAAGCGGTCATTCAAATTTGACCACCTGAGGAAGGAGGCCAGTGACCCCCAGCCCCACGAGGGAGAGGCAGCTCTCAGACCCTGGAGAGATGCATGTGACAGCGCTCTGAGGGCCTACGTCAAGGAGCACTACCCCAGCGGCGTCTGCACTGTACGTCCTGTCTTTCACCTGCAGGACACAATAACGTTATCTTTAACATGAGCATGTTAATGACAGGACCTTGTTTTATTTATCACAGGTTTATGGGAAAACTATTGACGGCCAGCAAACCATAATTGCTTGCATTGAAGGTCATCAATTTCAACCAAAGAACTTCTGGTAAGTGTAGTCTCATGGTTACCAATCATTTTTCTATCTAACCTTTCATTTATCAGGGAAGGAGTATACTAAAATGTGCATTTTGAAGCATTATACTACATGTCCATTGTTTGTATTAAACGTGTAATTCTGTCTATAATAGTGCCTTAGACAACGCAAATCAACTATAAATTTGGGAAAGGACTGATAATTGATTTCTGTTCTCAGGAATGGTCGTTGTCGGTCTGAATGGAAGTTCAGCATCTCCCAATCTACAGCTCAAGTTGTTGGGGTCCTCAAAATACAGGTAGGCTAGTAGTGTCCATCGCCAAGGGTTGTCCACCATTTTGTCAGGCTGTCTAAAAGCCTGTTCAAAGACAACTGGTTGGGCACAGGTAGCCTGCAGAATGTTAGCTTGTGAGATCAGGATCGTTCGTACGAGGCTAGGGCACAGGCCCATGCAAGTTAAATTGATGAACTGAAAATGGATATTGTTTTGTCATATGGTATATAGTCTCCCTCACCCGCCATCTTGTGGTTGCAGGTGCATTACTACGAGGATGGAAATGTGCAGCTGGTCAGCCACAAGGAAGTACAGGAATCCCTCACTGTAAATGTGAGTTCCCCTTTCAGTAGGATTGTTTGTACCTGAACATAAGCATTCAAAGGGAGAAGGGTGTAAAACCTTTTCCTGGTTCTACAGAAATCCTGGTTGTAGAATTCCGGATGTCCTGCTTATTTCCTCAAATGTATTGAATGTTCCAGGAATTTTGCAACCCTAGTGCTGTTCATTAGTGCAAGAGAAGTAGGATGAAGTAAAATAACAAGTGAAATGTCCTTTATGATAAAGAGAGATGGTCTTCAATCTGTCAAGTTTACAGGCAATTCAATTGTCAAAAGCATTCATTGTCTTGTTTTGGCAGAGTGAGACTCAGACTGCAAAGGAGTTTGTGAAAATCATTGAGGATGCAGAAAATGAATACCAGGTATGCAACATGTTTCCTCACAGTAATATTAGCATAATTGGAATAAATCAGTTGAATGTATTTTTTTCCCTCAATGAGGGGGGCAAGAGTCTAAACATTTGTTTTCCTTGTTTCCAGACGGCCATCAGTGAGAACTACCAGACCATGTCTGACACCACATTCAAAGCCTTGCGCCGGCAGCTTCCTGTCACCCGCACCAAGATTGACTGGAACAAGATCCTCAGCTACAAGATTGGCAAGGAGATGCAGAATGCTTAGAGGACAGTGTGTCGGTCATTGTTACTGTGTTACTGCAAAGACAGAGAGGGTAGGGGAAATCAGGAAAAGAGGCATCAAAGGGGGAAAAAATGATACTCTATTCTGTCTTTGTTAAGGAATGCCACGGTTTGATTTGGTGTATGGAGTTGGTATGCTTTCTTCAGGCGCATTAGGAGGGATGGCTTCATTTTAAGAGGACATTTTGGATTGTTTAGCTCTCGCTCATTTTTCATTTGAACAAAATGCCTTTAGTGACACTGAAAGTTTGGATTACATGGGTCAACCTCGCTCTCCCACACCGATGCTTCAAAAATCGGAGTCATATCCTCATACCCCTCATTTGGTTGACTTTGTGTCTGGGGGCCACAGGTAGTCATCCGTTTAAGCCCATTTCGTAACCCACTATGGCCGGGATTCAAACAAATGCAGATAAACGACCCGGTGCATTGTGGTTCATCTTTAAAGGTGATTTCTGACTCAGCTACCATCCGCTGCGTGATGTCTGGGAAATTGCCTTTAAAAGCCTATCGCTGTGCGCAGGTCATTGGATTGAATCATGACCTATATTTTAGATTGGCCAAGACCTATATATCTGTAACCCAAGGTCTCCTCCAAGTGAGGTGTATACTCCTAAGTGACTACATTTAGTACACCCCCTTAAAAAAGTTCTCAGTATCAGCTCTGTCCCCTGCAAGCTTTCCTGTTGGAAAGAGATGTACTTTTACAAAGGTTTAATCAGGCCTAAACAAGCAGAGCACCATCAGTATCCACTATCAGTGATTCGGCCAACTTAATATATAATATACCTATATTCCTCCTTACCGCCCACATGCCTTCCTTTAGCTTTTTGCTATATTTTTTTATACAAAATGTAAGAACATGTATAATTCAAAGGAATAAAGAAGTTGCACCAAATACTATGCTGTAACTATTGTCATCATTAACCGTTAACCATAAATAGCGTTTTACTTACCAGTATGTAGAAATATGCTGATTGGGAAATAATCTGATTTGGTGCCAAATGTGTATTTGTGTGTAAATGCTGGCTAGCACAGCAAAAAGTAAAAGGGACATTTGAATAAAGAAACAGATTATTGAATATCACTTTAATGGAGCGCACCTTAAAATGCGCCTCTTGATGTTTTGTGTCGGTATATTTCATCTGCATTGTCTGTACATTTTGTGTCGAATGTGTAAAACCGTGTTGATGGACAAAAACACAATTATTCTCTGCTTTCAGTCCCTTTCACTGAATGCTTCGATATGACCTTACCTTCATTATACCGGCATGATAAATCTTATCTTCACATGCTGTTGTGCTGCTTTAGTGAAAACATTTACGGACCTTTTTAGATTGAAACATTTTTCATTTGAGGTTTTCAACATGAAATATGACTAAATAACAATTCACAGGACAAGAGGTGACGGGCAACACAATCAGTTATCTTAGAAAACTAAGCACAGAACTTAAAACTCCATGTTTTAGATCAGACAAAAGTGATTTGCATTATGTGTCACACCCTGATCAGTTTCACCTGTCCTCGTTATTGTCTCCACCCCCTCCAGGTGTCGCTTGTTTTCCCCAGTGTATTTATCCCTGTGTTTCCGGTCTCTCTGTACCAGTGTATTTATCCCTGTGTTTCCTGTCTCGCTGTGCCAGTTCGTCTTGTATGGTTCCAAGTCAACCAGCGGTTTTCACGTTCTCCTGCTTTTACCTTCTCCTTTTTCTAGTCCTCCTGGTTTTGACCCTTGCCTGTTTCTGGACTTTGTACCTGCCTGCCTGACCATTCTGCCTGCCTTGACCACGAGCCTGTCTGCCACTCTGTACCCCCTGGACTTTGATCTGGTTTACCTTTTTGCCCATCCACAACAATTCTCTTCCCTACCTCTGGATGAATAAACATTGTAAGACCAACCATCTGCCTCCTGTTTCTGCATTTGGGCCTCGCCTTGTGCCTTGATATTATGAGCATTTTCTACACACAGTTCCACTGCTGTAGTTGATGGGATCATCATTAAATTAATGTGAACATAAAGACTGATGAGCATATTTATTTTACATAAATGTTTGTCATTCAGCAGATGCACTTATCTAGAGCGATTTACAATTAGTGCGTTCAACTTGAGATCTCTAGGTGGGACAACCACACATCTCAGTCATATTAACTACATTTTTCCTCCAAGCTAGTAGGTGGAAAGAGTTAAGTGCAAGTATTAGATCACGGAAGGGAGAGCTTTGACTGGGTTGAGCAGGAGCTGTACGAAGTGTTGAATCTTGCAACGGTTTAAATATCAACTCATACATTCTGTGCCATGGAATCAGTATTTATTTTCTTCTCAGCTATTTTGCAATCTGTATAGCACAGCGGTCCACATCCTGGCCCTCAAATGGAACTGGTATACTGTCCTATTTCTGCCATTTTCCTCTGCCAGTTTTGATTCTTTGTATTGGGCAGAAAGACCAATTCCTGACCTACTCCCGCTGCCTCCATTTTTTGGGGGTGTTGCTGTAATCAATTGGTTGTAATTGAGTCTGTGTTACGCTCCCCAGCAAGAAAACAAAAAATGTCACTCACTATAATGGCGCCGGAGGGGATGGCTGCCGTTTTATGGGCTCCTAAACAACTGTGCAATTTTTTTTTCTTCACATTGTTTGTAACTTTTGTACATAATGTTGCTGCTACCGTCTCTTATGACCAAAAAGAGCTTCTGGACATAGATATCTTCTTTAATGAGTCGGATGAGAGGGATTTACTCCAGACACCCAACAAGGTCCTCATCCACGTCATTCACAGGAGAAAGAGACGGAGATATCGAGGACAGAGGTCGTGGTGCCTTGTAAAGATCCAGCGGCGAGTGGGTAATCAGCCTTTACCATCGGTCCTATTAGCCAACGTACAATCATTAGATTATAAAATAGGACGAACTACAAGCACGTATATCCTGCCTACGGGACATTATCTGCAATATCTTATGTTTCACCGAGTCGTGGCTGAATGACGACATGAATAACATACAGCTGGCGGGTTATACCCTATCGGCAGGATAGAACAGCAGCCTCTGGTAAGACAAGGGGTGACGGTCTATGTATAATTGTAAACAACAGCTAGTGCACGATATCTAAGGAAGTCTCAAGGTTTTGTTCTCCTGAGGTAGAGTATGTCATGATAAGCTGTAGACCACACTATTTACCAAGAACGTTTTAATCTATATTCTTTGTAGCTGTCTATTTACCACCACAAACTGATGCTGGAACTAAGACCTCACTCATTGAGCTGTATACAGCCATAAGCAAACAGGAAAACACTCATCCAGGGAAACTTAAATCCTTTTACCTCATTTCTACCATCATCTTAAATGTGCAACCAGAGGGGGAAAAAAACTCTAGACCACCTTTACTCCAAACACAGAGATGTGTACAAAGCTCTCCCTCGCCCTCCATTTGGCAAATCTGATCATAATTCTATCCTGATTCCTGCTTACAAGCAAAAACTAAAGCAAGAAGCACCAGTGACTCAGTCAATAAAAAAACTGGTCAGATGAAGCAGATGCTAAGCTGCAGGACTGTTTTGCTATCATAGACTGGAATATGTTGTGGGATTCTTCACCACATCACTTTCTTCATCAATAAGTGCATTGATGATGTCGTCCCCACAGTGACTGTACGTACATACCCCAACCAGAAGCCATGGATTACAGGCAACATCTACACTGAGCTTAAGGGTAGAGCTGCAGCTTTCAAGTAACGGGACTTTTTTCAAACCTTTATTTAGCTAGGCAAGCCAGTTAAGAACAAATTCTTATTTACAATAACGGCCTACACCGGCCAAACCCGAATGACGCTGGGCCAATTGTGCGCCACCCTATGGGACTCCCAATCACGGCCAGTTGTGATACAGCCTGTATTCGAATCAGGGTGTCTGTAGTGACTCCTCAAGCACTGAGACGCAGTGCCTTAAACCACTTATTTTAAACTGAGGTTTCATTTGTTCTCTCGATGTGTCTCTCTTTCTCCATGGCCAGGGGAAGAGAGTCTCCTCCAGGAATTTATGACCTGAGATAACAGAACCTGGGTGTACAAGAGAGAGCGGGGGATGCCATGATCTATACCCAGAAAGAGCCACGTCATGACACAAGTCTAGGTTTAAAAGGCTTCTTAATACCTTCCCACTAATGAAATGGCACCCAGCACAGGTGTAACACATACTGACTAACGAGGTGACGCCAATCGGTGAGCCCTACATGCTAACAAGCTATATGTGCTGAAGTCCAACCTCAAAACCTCAAAGGAAAAACCAAAAGCTGTAACAGTCTGTAACTTTGTCACGTTAATGTACAAGTGTTTAGAAACATATCATATTCTTATTTACAAAATGACACAATACATTATTTACCATTAATTTATATTGGGCACAAAATAATCTGAAACACAAACTAAACAAACTGTAAACGCATCCAACAAATATGAAGAGTCACAAGCTTGATGTAGTCATTAAGTGCTATGAATATGGGACCAAAAAATACTGTACTTAACATTTACTACTTTAATACACATACTGTATAAGTGAATCTGTCCCAAAACCTTTGGTCCCCTAAAATGTGGGGGACTATGCAGAAAAAGTGCTGTAGATTCTAAACGGTTGACCCGATATGGATGAAAATGCCCTCAAATGAAGGCTGACAGTCTGCACTTTAACCTCATAGTCATGTATTGTATCAAATCCAACGTGCTGGAGTAGAGAGACAAAACAACCAAAAATCTGTCACTGTTCCAATATTTTTGGAGCTCACAATATCTGTGTGTGTGTGTGTATGTGCGTGCCTGTCTGTCTGTCTGTCTGTCTGTCTGTCTGTCTGTCTGTCTGTCTGTCTGTCTGTATGTATGTATGTATGTCTGACTCTTCTCCCCAGGCAGCTCACTGTCTGTCTGTCTGTGGGACTCTTCTCCCCAGGCAGCTCACTGTCTGTCTGTCTGTGGGACTCTTCTCCCCAGGCAGCTCACTGTCTGTCTGTCTGTCTGTGGGACTCTTCTCCCCAGGCAGCTCACTGTCTGTCTGTCTGTGGGACTCTTCTCCCCAGGCAGCTCACTGTCTGTCTGTCTGTCTGTCCGTCCACAGAGCTATTCCTGAATCCTCATTAGCAGCAGCATATTTAACAAGACATCTTCCTCTGTCTAAAACATGCAGCTACAGGTCTGTTTCGACACCTTTTTCATGAATATTTCAAAATAAAATGCTATATCAAATATGAGTGCCCCTGTTGCAGGATGGTAATCATGGGTTAAGTTGTGATTGTGTGGGGGGTTGGAAAAGTCTCCAGTATGGGATGCATTTCGGTGGTGCTTCTGTACAGGGATAATCTATGAAGTGATGGCGAAGAATGAGAGAGGCCAACAGTCCGTCCCCCACCTCCAACACGTTGAAGAAGGTCCTGGTGGTCTACCTCACCAAGCTGATGGAGACCAAGGGCAGACTCTCCCTTAAAGACATCAACATCATCGGTCCGTACAGGAGAGTTAAAGCACCCATCACTAAATATCTTATGTGAAGGAACAAGAGTTTTACCTACGTTCATCTGCTGTTTTGAACAGGTTGAGAAAATCCAGAATGCTCTAAAGTCTGTCAAACAGTTGAGTCAATGGAAGGACAGCAAGGAGCTCAAGGTGAGTCCCGTCTTAAAATCTGAGTGTGTTCGGGGCCCTTGTTCAGGCGAGGCCTTGAGTGCTGATGATTGTTGTTTCTTAACCATGTTGTTGTTCCAGGTGGGTTCAGTGGAGGACTTGTAGGGACGGGATAGGAAGATCATGGTGTCCACCACAGGAGCTTGGTGGCACCTTAATGACTGGAGTGGAATAGTTGGAATGGTATCAAATACAACACACACATGGTTTCCAGGTGTTTGATGCCATTCCACTGGCCCCATTCCAGACATTATTATGAGCTGTTCTCCCCTCAGCAGCCGCTGGTGTCTACTTCAAGATAGTAGAAGACTTTAACCTCAGCTTCCTCACTAACAAGAACACACTGTACACCTACTGGTTAGTGTTCTGAGACTGTTCACTATCCTCCACACACTGTACACCTACTGGTGAGTGTTCTGAGACTGTTCACACTGTGTGTGGAGGATAGTGAACAGTCTCAGAACACTAACCCCAATAGGTGTACACTGGGGTACACTGGCTTCTCTTAAAATCCTGGTGGAGTCTGGCTCAGGTCCAACAGAGAAGAGGGACCTCCAGCAGCAGGTCCATCCAGAGTGGAGGACTGGGCTGTAACCCTCTGGACACCAGGAACGCTGTACAGGTACTACTAAGATTATACTGGAGGTACTTCTCAAACTGACATTCAAAATACAGATTTTGCTGCCTTTCTGAACTTTATACCAAAAAGTATTGCAATTAAATAAATAGGCAAGAACTGCACTTTTGAACATTTTGGGATGGGTTGAAAGTTGCCTTGATGGGTGACTAAAACCCTTGCTCAGTAGAAAGTGGATGAAGTCTTCAGCCTGGCCAGTTCACCGTTTGGGACATTTCAGATTACCACTGACAAGTGACCAATAAAAACAAGCATATAATTAAAAAGACTCCTCAGAGCATATGATGGAAGAGAGTTATCAACTCTTATATTCACAATACATTTGATATTTTCTGTTTTTGTCGATGTCTTTTTAAGCCTTCACTGTATTTTTAGTATGCTGACAATTGAATCACTACATTTTAGATGCAGTAGTATGATGACTACTGGATCAGTATCACCTGGTCTAACGTCATTACATCATGTTTCAGTCATTTATCCACAATAGATGCTATCCATCTCTCAGGAATCTGTAACCATGTGTGTTCAAGTCGCACTTCTGTGTCCCGAACTGAAGCAGTGGCTGCTAAACTGGAAAACAAGCAATACATGTGTAAAATAGTCTGTGTAAAATGGAGAAACTGAGGCTGTGGAAGGTTGTGTATAATTGTCTCAAAAATAATTTATTAACATTGTGTTCACTTTAAATCAAACATTCACTACAACACTTTCCTTTTACAAGCATTATTACAATGTTCTTTCATATAAACCTGGATAATCAATTGAACTACTTCCAGAAAGAGGAGAGTTAGACACTGAGCAGATAGAAGCTGTTTCCATAGTCGAGCCATAGTGTCCTATAGAGACCATGGAGATACTGACATGATAAAGCCATTCTTAGTTTAGTAGCAGTGTTATCTTTAGCTTACACAAGACAGCAGAATACATGCTTCTCTTGGTGATATGTGGTTTTCCTTCTGCTTTGTGGGTTGGTTTTAACATTATGTTGTGCTGTTAGTATTATGTTGGACTTTTACAGTCTCACGAATGCCTTCATCTAGCTCAGTGTTTCCCAACTCCAGTCCTCCAGTACCCCCAACAGCATACATTTGTTGCTGTAACCCCAGACAAGCATACCTGATTCAACATGTCAACTAATCATCAAGCCCTTAATGAGTTGAATCATGCGAGTTTGTCTGGGACGACAAAACATTTGTTCTGTTGGGGGTATTGAAGGACTGGAGTTGGGAAGCATTGAGATAAATTCCAAGGAATTCTGGGACATCTAGGTTGGTGTAAAGGTCTGACATCTTAAACGTTTCTATCCTTGGTGTCCTTATCATGGCATGGCAACACTGTTTACACATACCATACTACATTTTTGTATGGGTGTAACTAAATCACACATTTTATTAATATGTTCTATGTTGTGTAGACATACTCCTGAAGGAGCAAACTCATATTTCCTCGGAGCTTCACGGTACTGGGCGATACTGGGAGTGCGCTAGTAACACAGCCCAGATTCTGTCTGCTTGAACATGAAGTCATTTTCCTAGCACAGTAGAATCTCTGTTAACATGGATGCGTGGCCAGCAGAGGGCTCTGTTCAGCCCTGTTACATGACAGCCAATTAGATCAAAACGACTCAAAATGCCAATCAAACCATCCGATATGCTTCCGTTGGCATTGTGGAACACTGGTTATCGCTAGCATCACACAGCAGGTCGCACGAAACACTTAAAACACGTGATGTGACATTTCTAATATGAGACATTTAGAAAGTTGAGCCCCACTTGGTTGGACTGGCCGTGATGGACAGGTTGGACGACAGACAGATGCCCGTCAGGAGAAATAGAGATGCTGTGAAGAATCAGTACAGAGGAAAGCTTATCAGGCTACTGTTAGACGAAGGGTCAACATCATAAGATACAAAAGAGTCAACTTCAATGGTCATGTCCATGCAAGTGAAACGTCTAATCCAGACCAAGCAGTACAGAAAACAGAGATCATGCACATTGGAGTTGTTGTGTTATGTTGGAGCCAGGGAGGACACAAGTCAAAGGTTTCATAGAAAGAAGTGGTTTAGGAGCTAAAGACAAACACATGAGGATACAGTATATTCCAGCCCCAGAATGTCTCTGGCATGTTAAAGCTCCAGTGGTGTTACATTATGAAAATCAAGTCAAATGACAAACACTTCCCAAAACCACAGCCCAGGTTGACCAGTGACCTCAATGCCCCCCGATGTATGTTATTGTTCTCAGCAGTGAAATATAAAATGACAGAAGACAAGCAATCGTGTCTGAATGTAACAACATTTCCCACTCCCATACACACGTTACAGTTAACTTAAGGTGCAGAGCACTTAATTTTGACTAAATTCTGTGGGAGAATTTCTTGGTAGCCGACAAATGTCTCACATCTTCAAAAAATATATATATTTAGGCTACCAATTTCTATTCAGACTGAACAGAGACAGAACAAACAGAATTTATAAACCAGTTTCTGTAAAATGCAAATTAATTACTTAAAAATCATACAATGTGATTTTCTGGAGTTTTGTTTTAGATTCCGTCTCACAGTTGAAGTGTACCTATGATAAAATTACAGACCTCTACATGCTTTGCAAGTAGGAAAACCTGCATAAATCGGCAGTACATGAAATACCTGTTCTCTCCAATGTATATATATAAATAAATACATATGGGACAAAACACACATCCCGACAAGAGAGACAACACAACATAAAGAGAAACATAATTCAACAGCAAGGGAGCAACACATGAAAACACAGCATGGTAGCAATACAACATGGTAGCAGCACAAAACATGGTTCAAACATTATTGGGCACAGACAACAGCACAGAGAGCAAGAAGGTAGAGACAACAATACATCATACAAAGCAGCCACAACTGTCAGTAAGAGTGTCCATGATTGAGTCTTTGAATGAAGAGATTGAGATAAAACTGTGCAGTTTGAGTGTTTGTTGCAGCTCGTTCCAGTCACTAGCTGCAGCAAACTGAAAAGAAGAGTGACCCAGGGATGTGTGTGCTTTCAGGACCTTTAACAGAATGTGACTGGCAGAACATACACAATGCAAACCTCCCTTATACTCCTGTTGTTAAAATGCTGGTTGTGTGGAACCACCAGGCAGTTTCAGAACACACACACAGAGAGAGAGCGAGCGAGACAGAGAGAGCGATGCCTACACCCATGCTTCAACTTCCCTCTCGAAACCATATCCTCTGGAGCCATCAGTTGGTTAAATACACATCACTAGCCAATATCCACTACATTGATGAAGAGACTGACATTTGATTAACAACCTTAAAAAGCAATCTAATAAGAATAGAGTCCTCAACAGAACTTAAGACTGTACTGGAAAACATAGCCGAGTTGTTTCTATTCACATTAGAGCACAATAATACAGGTGGCTCCAAGGGATAAGTATGTGTGTAACCTTAAAAACAACAATACAAAAATATTTGTAAATATATTTATCCAGTGGGACGGCAGGCATGTTTTAATTGACCTAGCATAGCATTGAGACATATCCAGCTAGATATGGAGGGATTTGTATACCTCCACTAATATATATTACATGGCCAAAAGTATGTAAACACTGCTTGTTGAACATCTCATTCCAAATTTGTGGTCATTAATATAGAGTTGGACCCCCCTTTGTTGCTACAACAGCCTCCACTCTTCTGGGAAGGCTTTCCACTAGATGTTGGAACATTGCTGCGGGGACTTGCTACCATTGTGCCACAAAAACATTGAGTTTGGGCACTGATGTTGGGAGATTAGGCCTGGCTCGCAGTCGTTGTTCCAATTCATCCCAAAAGTGTTCAATGGGGTTTTGGTCAGGGCTCTGTGCAGGCCAGTTAAGCTATTCCACACCGATCTCAACAAACCATTTCTGTATGGACCTGCTTTGTGCACGGGGGCATTGTCATGCTAAAACACGAAAGGGCCTTCTCCAAACTTTTGCCACAAAGTTGGAAGTACTGAATCGTCTAGAATTTCATTGTATGCTGTAGAATTAAGATTTCCCTTCACTGGAACTAAGGGGCCTAGCCCGAACCATGAAAAACAGTCCCAGACCATTATTCCTCCTCCACCAAACTTCAGTCAGTTGGCACTATGCATTCGGGCAGGTAGCGTTCTCCTGGCATCCGCCAAACCCAAATTCGTCCGTCAGACTGCCAGATGGTGAAGTGTGATTCATCACTCCAGAACACGCATTTCCACTGCTCCAGACTCCAATGGCAGAGAGCTTTACATCACTCCGACAGATGCTTGACATTGCGCATGGTGATCTTAGGCCTGTGTAAAATTGCCCAGCCATAGAAACCCATTTCAAGAAGCTCCTGACGAACAGTTATTGTGCTGATGCTGCTTCCAAAGGCAGTTTGGAACTCAGTAGTGAGTGTTGCAACCACTCGGCCATCCTGTTCTGTGAGCTTGTGTGATCTACCACTTCACGGCTGAGCTGTTGTTGCACCTAGACGTTTCAACTTCACAATAACAGCACTTACCGTATGTTACGGATACAAGTATCCTGTGTGTGTTTCTTTTCTCTCCTTCTCCCCTCACAGGTGAAAATCATCACTCCCCAATCAGTCAACAATCAATCATCAATCAGAAGACACACCTCCTCCTGTTTCCTACCCTATCACAGTTCCTTTCCCTTGGTTTAAAAACCCCATCAGTTGTTTGTTCTAGAGCTCAATCTCTCTGTAAATGCCATGTATGTAGATCTCTGTGTTTCACTCTCTCTTTGTGTCTTAACCTCTCTTTTGTTTGAGCACCTCCAAATCACTTTCATCTCCTGTGAGTATTGTTTTTGGTTATGGTGTTTGTGTTTGATTGCTGGTGGGAAAAGGGGAAACCAAGACAAGTTGCCCATGGGCATACACTACCCGTAGGTAGACTTTGTTAAAAACACTAGTTAGAACTGGGCGGACCACCCACTGTATTTTTGGTTAGTTAGCTGTTAAAGTAGGCTAGTCTAGCTTAGGGGTGTTTTTGTATATTTATTGTTTCTTTCCTTGGGTCCAGCTCAGCCCAGTACCGTGTGTTTTTCAATAAACCCTGAGTTTGACGGTATAATTTCAGATATCGTGGTTATTTCGTTCACACTTTTACTTTGTCACAATTAGAATTTGCATGAGTTTTATAATATAATTTCCCTTACTGGAACCTTGGATGTAAGAATCCAATCACCCACTTCTAGAAATCCAAAGATTTGGAACAGAAACCTTCCTGTCCTTATAATGTACTTCCCTTTCAATAATCAATGTTTTATTAGAGCAATGAAGGACATATTTGATACTTTTAAGAGGAATGCACTCTGTGCCATGTCCAAAAAGAGAAAACAAACAGTGGATTTGTCAGTGTGTGTGGCCATTAGAAATCCAAATAGGCCTCTTGAGTGGCACAGTGGTCTAAGGCACTGCATCGCAGTGCTTGAGGTGTCACTACAGAAGGATGTGTTGCAGCCTGCCGCGATCGGGAGACGGTGCACAATTGGCCCAGCGTCGTCTGGTTTAGAGGAGGGTTTTGCCGGTCAGGATGTCCTTGTCCCATCCCGCTCTAGCGACTCCTTGTGGCGGGATGGGCGCATGCACGGTGTTTCCTCCTACACATTAGTGCGGCTGACTTCCGGATTAAGCGGCCACTGTGTCAAGAAGCAGTGGCGCTTGGCAGGGTCATGTTTCAGGGGACGCTTGCCTCTCTCGACTCCGTACAGGCGTTACAGCGATGGGACAAGACTGTAATTACCTATTTGGATCTCACGAAATTGGTGAGAAAAACAGAAATCCAATTGATGAAATAGTAGGCTACAACAGATGACGTACACTCTGCTTTACCATTGTAAATGTTTAGCATTAGGCTCAGGGATAGTGGAATGCTAATGTTTAGCATTAGGCTCAGGGATAGTGGAATGCTAATGTTGAGCATTAGGCTCAGGGATAGTGGAATGCTAATGTTTAGCATTAGGCTCAGGGATAGTGGAATGCTAATGTTTAGCATTAGGCTCAGGGATAGTGGAATGCTAATGTTTAGCATTAGGCTCAGGGATAGTGGAATGCTAATGTTTAGCATTAGGCTCAGGGATAGTGGAATGCTAATGTTTAGCATTAGGCTCAGGGATAGTGGAATGCTAATGTTTAGCATTAGGCTCAGGGACAGTGAAATGCTAATGTTGAGCATTAGGCTCAGGGATAGTGGAACAGACAAGATAAAAGTGTGTTGTCTGACATGGTGACCCTGAAAGGTGTGCCATTGGCAATCCCTCATGTGGAGATGTAGAAGGCTGATATCTCATCATGGGAGACCCAGACTAAACTCAAGTGGATAATGGAATATTTAAAATGTTGTTGTCATTTTATTTACATGGCAATTTCTTACCTTCCACTATGGGCAATGCAAGCACCAATTACTATCTAGTAGGCTTGTGACGAGCTAGGGTATTGTGGTTGGGGTTAAATTGCAAGCTAAGACTGAGGATCGCAGGTTCAATCCCAGTGATAGGCACTTGTTTTGTTATTTTTGTTTCTGTTACTTTAACCATTCGGAATTAATACTTAAACTTAACTATCGAGGTTAGTTTCCGTTTGACTGACAGCTAACATATGTCAAAAATAAACGGCAAAAATAAACGCTCCCTGCAAACGGCAAAATAAACGGCAACTCCATAATCTACAGACTGCATCACACACCATAATTAAAACGTACAGACATGCCATACCTCTGTTGCTGAAGTTATGGCGAGGTATGGTGTTTTCTTTAGAGCTTGTGTATCGGAGACCAGACACTTCATGACTCAATGTCACTTTTACTCAACAACTCAGGCAAAGCAGCCCTAACAGGGCCGGATGGCTGACAGATCGGCTCTGCAAGCTTTCCATTACAGCGCTCTTCAGGAAGGGGCACTGCGCTCTTCAGGAAGGGGCACTGCGCTCTTCAGGAAGGGGCACTGCGCTCTTCAGGAAGGGGCACTGCGCTCTTCAGGAAGGGGCACTGCGGCACTCTTCAGGAAGGGGCACTGCGCTCTTCAGGAAGGGGCACTGCGCTCTTCAGGAAGGGGCACTGCGCTCTTCAGGAAGGGGCACTGCGCTCTTCAGGAAGGGGCACTGCGCTCTTCAGGAAGGGGCACTGCGCTCTTCAGGAAGGGGCACTGCGCTCTTCAGGAAGGGGCACTGCGCTCTTCAGGAAGGGGCACTGCGCTCTTCAGGAAGGGGGCACTGCGCTCTTCAGGAAGGGGCACTGCGCTCTTCAGGAAGGGGCACTGCGCTCTTCAGGAAGGGGCACTGCGCTCTTCAGGAAGGGGCACTGCGCTCTTCAGGAAGGGGCACTGCGCTCTTCAGGAAGGGGCACTGCGCTCTTCAGGAAGGGGCACTGCGCTCTTCAGGAAGGGGCACTGCGCTCTTCAGGAAGGGGCACTGCGCTCTTCAGGAAGGGGCACTGCGCTCTTCAGGAAGGGGCACTGCGCTCTTCAGGAAGGGGCACTGCGCTCTTCAGGAAGGGGCACTGCGCTCTTCAGGAAGGGGCACTGCGCTCTTCAGGAAGGGGCACTGCGCTCTTCAGGAAGGGGCACTGCGCTCTTCAGGAAGGGGCACTGCGCTCTTCAGGAAGGGGCACTGCGCTCTTCAGGAAGGGGCACTGCGCTCTTCAGGAAGGGGGGCACTGCGCTCTTCAGGAAGGGGCACTGCGCTCTTCAGGAAGGGGCACTGCGCTCTTCAGGAAGGGGCACTGCTCTTCAGGAAGGGGCACTCTTCAGGAAGGGGCACTGCGCTCTTCAGGAAGGGGCACTGCGCATCGCGTGTGACTATTTGAAAAACTCCACAGACAGGCGGTACTTTGAAAGTAAAAAAATGATTCTGCGCTCCTGCGCTCTTCAGGAAGGGGCACTGCACTGCGCTCTTCAGGAAGGGGCACTGCGCTCTTCAGGAAGGGGCACTGCGCTCTTCAGGAAGGGGCACTGGCACACCGCCTACATTCCTTTCCAAATCACAGAACAGCACTTAGCCCTTCATTGTATAGCTAGAGGACTCCTGATATCTCCAGGCTCGGTGCTCATAAAGAGATAGGCCAAACCGAGCCTGCCCAACCTGGTACCTGGTTGAATGCTCATTTACCCTAAAATGCTATTTGGAGAAAAGCCAGGCCAGTGCGGCGAGGGTGGAATAGTCAACCCCATAAATGCATTTACTTGAGGGGCTGTGCTGGCGAAGTCACAGTAAGGGGACACCATGCGTTTCTATTTTTTCACCACAAAAGGCTGGTGCCATGTACCCAGGCCCGAGGAGACGCACTGGAGACCAGATGCGCTGAGCTGGCTTCATGGCACTTGGCTCGATGCCCACTCTAGCCCGGCCGATACAAGGCGCTGCTATGTATTGCACCGGGCTATGCCTGTGCACCGGGGACACCGTGCGCTGCAGTGTTTGTGTCGCCAACTCCATTCTCCTGTAACCCTCCTCGCACTGCTCCAGAGAATCCCAGGCGGGCTCCAGCACTCACCAGGCTGTCTCTCCGTCTCCTTCCTAGAGGTGCTCCCGTCTGTCCTGAGCTGCCGGAGTCTCCCGTCTGTCCTGAGCCGCCAGTCAGCCAGGAGCTGCCGGAATCGCCCTTCACTCCGGCGCTGCTGGACTCTCCCGTCCGTCTGGCGCTGCCGGAATCTCCCGTCCATTCAAGACCCGTGGCTTGGGTCCCCAGCCCGAGGTCGGCGGTGAGGGTCACGGTGTTAAAGAGGCCACGGAGGTGGGTAAAGAGGTGGAAAAGGACTATGGTGGGGGTCCACGTCCCGCGCCAGAGCCGCCACCGTGGACAGACACCCACACAGACCCACCCCTATAGGTTTAGGTTTTGCGGCTGGAGTCCACACCTTTGGGGAGGGGGGGTACTGTCACATTCTGACGGCATGAAATAGCACACACACACACTCACACAGTGGCATGGAGTGTCGTAACATTTTGTGGAATCACGCTGACTCAGCACTTGATTTTGTGATTCTGTGAACTTTGTTGCTTTGTCGAGGCACATTCAAAAAATATAGAATTCTTTCATGCCGTTTTGGGATTTCTGTGTTTGGCCTGGTATGGTTCTCAATCAGAGGCAGCTGTTTATCGTTGTCCCTGAATGAGAACCATATTTAGGTAGCCTGGTTTCACTTTTGAGTTGTGGGTGATTATTTTCCGTGTTAGTGTTTGTTACCACACGGGACCGCTTCGTTTGTTTCACTTTGTTATTTTGTATTTTTGTAGTGTTCAGTTTGTCTTATTAAAATGGACACTTACCACGCTGCAAATTGGTCCGACCTCTCTTACTCCTCATCAGAGGAAGACGACGAACGTTACATTAAGGGGCAATTTGTGACTGTTTAGGTAATCAGTGGCTGTATTGGAGCGTGACTGGTTTCACCTCTCCTAGGCAATCAGAAAGTAGTACCGGAATGTGTGCCCTTCACTTTTGCAATGCAATTAGCAACTAGTATTAGTACTACTTTCTCAGCGGTGGTCGTGTCAGTCTCATTGCAAAACTAAGACCATCGCCGAAAAAGATGTTTCTACTGAGTTGTTCTGCGGAGGTATTGGAGGAAGGAAAGGCCACTCTCTCACTTAAGTATCTTACCTAGTTATTTTCAGATCTCATTTTGCTCTTCTGTAGCTTTGGCTACAATGCGTGTTTTCTAAACCTGTTGGCTCCTCTCCCTGTAGGCTTTACAGACGCTCCCTATACTTTGGCTGCAACCCTTCTAATTTAGTGTACCCTGCGTGCACAACACGTGGAATTCCTGGTCTCTGGCAATGTTTGGAACTGCCGTTCTGTGGTCCAGAATGGTAAGTTCTCAGCCTATGCTGCCTTTCAGTCCCCTGATGTTTTCGCCCCGATGGAGACATGGTTCACCTCAGAACAGTGCTACTCCAGCTGCTCTCTCTTCAACGGACTACTTTTTCTCTCATAGTTCAAGAGCATCTGTTCATCGCGGTGGTGGCATAGGGTTACTCATTTCTCCTAAGTGGAGATTTTCTCTTTTCTCCCTCTCTCACCTGTCCATCTCCTCATTTGAATTCCATGCTGTCACTGTCACTTGTCCACCCAAGCTTCACATTGTCATCTCACCCACCAAGTTCCCTTAGAGTTCCTCAAAGAGCTTAACACCTTGATAAACTAATTTCCTAACGATGGCTCACCACTCTTCGTAACTTACGGATTCAACCTCCCGACGTCTGCCTTCAATTCCATTCTTTCCAATTCTATCACCTCCTTGCCTCCTTTGACTTCACCATTTCCCAGCCCCCTCCCATTCACAAGGCAGGCAATATGCTTCACATCTTTACTAGAGGCTGTTTGTCTACTAATCTTACTGCAACCCACCTCCAGGTCTCTGATCACTACTTTGTTTTCTTTTCTGTCACCCTACCCAGATGGTCATGCGCAGTCACAATTCTCTCTCTCTCTCTGTTTCTGTCTCTCTCTCTGCCTCTCACTGTTCCCTTTCCTCCAGGCCAACGCAGCCATCCCTCCTGCTTTGTGGCTCATTGCAATCTTATGGAATTGGGCTGTGGGCAGCTAAGCGAAAATTGAGAAACTTCCGGAGGACCTATAATCCTTTCACTCTCTCCTCTTCCTTCCTCTGTCTCTGCTGCTAAAGCCACTTTCTATCACTCTAAATGTCAAACTTCTGCCTCTCACCCTAGGAAACTTTTACACCTTCTCCTCACTCCTTAATCCCCCACCCGTCATGCTACTAGTGAGGTCTGGCCGCTCGACAACCTACCCGCCACACAACGACCCCAACCCCCTTCCCTTCTCCAGACCATCTCTGGTGACCTTCTCCCATTCCTCACTTCCCTTATCAACTCATCTATGACCACTGGCTGTGTCACCTCTGACTTCAAAATGGCCTGAGTAGCTCCCCTCCTGAAGAAACCAACACGTCCTCTTACGTCAAAAACGACAGACCGGTATCCCTTCTATCTTTTCTTTCCAAAACACTTGAGCGTGCGGTCTCTGACCAACTCTCTCAATAGCTCTCTCAGAACGATCTTTCGCAGGCCGCAAAGGGGTGCACCTTTTTGTGTTTGCCCTAACACTACTCAGCTGATTCAAATTAACTAGGATTGATGAGGTGATTATTTGAATCAACTGTGTAGTAGTGCTATGACAACCTAAATGTGTACCCCTTAGGCTCCCAAGGACCACGTTTGGGGAAACCCTGGCTTCACCTGTAAGGCTTCAAGACGGGTCACTCAACCGACACTGCTCTTCTCTGTGTAATGGAGGCGCTCCGCACCACCAAAGCTGATTCTTTCTCTGTTCTCATTCTCCTAGATATATCCGCTGCCTTCCACTCCATGAACCATCCAATCCTCCTCTCCACCTTCTCAGGGTTGGGAGTCTCAATCACTGCACACTTTTAGATTGCATCCTACCTGGCAGGCTGTTCCTACCAGGTGACATGGAGAGGATCTGCGTCTGCACCATGTACTCTCACTACTGGTGTCCCCTAGGGCTTGGTTCTAGGCACTCTCCACTCTATATCCACCAATTCACAACATCGGTATGACCCTACCTCACACAGGAAGCAGCACAGATCCTGATCCAGGCACTTGGCAGGGTAGCCTAGTGGTTAGAGTTGGACTAGGAACCGGAAGGTTGTAAGTTCAAACCCCCGAGCTGACAAGGTACAAATCTGTCGTTCTGCCCCTGAACAGGCAGTTAACCCACTGTTCCTAGGCCATCATTGAAAATAAGAATTTGTTCTTAACTGACTTGCCTGGTTAAATAAAGGTAAAATTAAATAAATTAAATCTCCTGTCTGGACTACTGCAACTAATTGTTGGTTGGGCTCCCCGCATGTGCCATCAAACCCCTCAACTTATCCAGAACTCTGCAGTCTGCCTGGTGTTCTCCCATGTCTCCCCGCTCCTCTACACACTCCAGTGGCTTCCAGTTGAAGCTCGCTTCCACTATAAGACCATGGTGCTTGCTTACTGAGCAGCAAGAGGAACTGCTCCTCCCTACCTTTAGGCTATGCTCAAACCCTACACCCCAACCCAAGCACTCCGTTCTGTCACCTCTTGGCTCTCTCACCCATACGGGAGGGAGGCTCCCACTCAACCACTTTGTTCTGGCACCCCAATGTTGGCGTCCCTGCCCATTTTCTGAAAACACCTGAAACCCTACCTGTTCAAAGAATATCTTAAATAATCCCCCCCCCCCTCAAAAAAAGCCTTGTGTGAACTAACACTCGCACCTGAATACCGCGTCCCTTTACTAGCTCTGACTTTGCTGATAGCTACTTCACTGAGGAAAAATGTACTTACTATGACCGTGATATGTGGTTGCCCCACCTAGCTATCTTAAGATGAATGCACTGACTGTAAATCACTCTGCTAAATGACTAATGTTCTCTGCTGGTGCCAATAAAATAGTCTACTGTTCACACAATTTAACAGTTGAGAATTTTAAGACGGAGAATCTAGACAGATTTGTGTTTTCTTTGTCTTTTTTCGACATTAGCCATTTGCTTTCTAAACTTTTTCTTATGATTCCCATGTCTGTATACTGTAGGCACGAGTAATTATATAGTTAATGTTGGCAAGTTATATTTAATTTACTGTGGAATCTATGCCGCCAATATCAATGTGAAAGTAACCAGTCCAAGGCTATGCATCTCAGTGCTAGAGGCGTCACTACAAACCTGTCATTGGCCCAGTGTCGTTAGGGTTAGGCGGTGTAGGCTGTCATTGTAAATAAGAATTTGTTCTTAACTGACTTACCCAGTTAAATAAAATGGCTGGCTACAAGGCCAAATTCAAATGCTGACATCAAAGTTTCCAGTTTGTCTCGATTGCATAAACACAAACTGGTTCCTGTAGCACAAAAACCCATACCCTTACATCATTCCCCAAAACACACACACACACATTTCCCATAACCGTAAACACTATTCACCTGTTTAAAACATGTTTCAATATTCAAAACTTTTTCTGCAAAACTAAACACAAGTGGTCAAATAAATCATTAATTGCACTATATATTCATTCAGCAAACACATGCTCTCAATATAATTAACTCAAGTTATCACAACCTAAACTCAGAGCACACCTTTCTCCAGGTGCAAACACTAAGCCTCAACTGTTAACACGCCAATCAGAACAGCAGCATCAATAAATAGGGCTTAGAGGCATGTCCAATGGATCCTAACAATTCCGAAGTTGCAAGACAACAGAGGACGAGGACAAGTACGACAACAACAAAGACAAGTAATCTCAGATGCAATCCGTGCCACCCTAGTTCATGTGCTCATACATGGGATGACTATGAAAGAAGCTGGACAGCTAGTGTAACCCAACCCAACTTTCTTTTTGCTTTACACGGTTGCATCCATTGTCTGTACTTTCAGAAGGGAAACAGATCATTTGCCTTGTTGTTACTGTGATACATGTAATGTTGTAGTGCATATAGACTGAATCTCCACTTTGTTCTCAGTGTAGTTTTGACCACAGTAAGCCTCAAAATTGTTAAAACACCAATCAGAATTGCAGGATCAATAAATTAAAAACCAAAGGTCAGTAATGGTCAAATTAAATTGTTGAAGAACTGAGAGGTGGCCATCTATTGGAGGGAGGCGGAGACTTCTCACAGCTGAGCAGGAGACTGCCCTTGTGAATATGGTGATAATTCCATTTGTTCGAGGGAAATTCAAACCCAAATAGTTGAAGACCAGGTAGTCTTCCAAGGATTTGACAGCATCAGCATTTCCACCATTGACTGGATCATTTAGAAGAACCACATAAGGACAAAGCAGCTGTACCGTGTGCCTTTTGAAAGGAATTTGGATTTAAGGAGCGACGATTCCAATATGTGCAGGTAATTGCTATATTGTACAGATTTTTTACAGTATGTAGAGTATGTCCCATCTCTCCAGCATATCAATACAGTACTGTATAGTAATGTTACAGTAACTGCAGTACACAATCTTTCATTCCAGTACAGTAGTGTATTTGTAGTACCGTAAAATGTGTTTTCACTTCTGTAGAGAATCTTGAGCTGGATGCCATGGCTGACCCACAGGAGTACATCTTCATCGACGAGGCATGATTCAACCCCAAAAAAAGGCGCAAAAGTGGGAGCAAATTCATTGGTCACCATACAAGTTCCTGGCCAGAGGGGAGGTAATGTCACCCTATGTGCAGCCATCAGCAATCATGGCGTCCTCCACCGCCATTGTGAAAGTGGGTCCATACAACACGGAACAAGGCAGTGCATTTGGGCAGTGCTGGGATTTTACAAAGTTCCAAATCATTTCTCTAAAAACCTATTCTAAACATTTTGGTGGTGTTTTGAATGAATCCCTCCAGTGTGTAACAGTCATGTAGTCTGTGTGTTTGACAGCTTGTGTGTGTCTGAGGGCAAAGTTTGAATTGGGACCCAGAAGTTAGATGTTTGTACCATTGGGTGTGAGTTTTTAAAATTGTGTGAAGATTTGAGAAAATGGTGAATTGTTCCAGGAATTGTCTAAGCAATTGAGAATCTAAAGCAATCTCTGCATTGCCTAAACAGCTGACCAGCAAAGAACTGTATCTGTTCTGAGAGAAAGGTGCGCAGGCTGCCATCTGCGCTCTAAACGATTGTACTAAAAGCAACCAAACTAAACAGCCAACAGCTGGGATTGGAATGATTAGACTTGAACATTTCTGGCCTTCAGCTACCCTGCCATACCGAACTGATGCCCCTGCTATGGTCACGATCCACCACCTACTTTTCCACCCGATGCAAAGTAACCTATTCACTTATTTCCAAATGGACAATCCTAGTCCACACCAGAAACTGTAACACTTGAAGATATTTAAACATAATTAATCTTTTCTGGTTACTGTTCAGATTTGACTCCTGTCTTGTCTTCATTCCCTCTGAATCGTGCCATCCTTTCTGCAGTATTCGGTAAATTTGTCCATTGTTTCTTAAACCTCTCCTCAGGGACCCCCAGCCATTCCAGATATTTGATCTATTCCAGAGAGAGCACATCTGATTAAACTTGTCAACTAATCATCAAGGCCTTGAATAGGTGAATCAGGTGAGCTAGTTCAGAGCTACAACAAAACTGTGAAATGTCTAGGGGTCCCCGAGTGAGGAGAGGTTTGAGAACCACTGAATTACTAGCCTACATAGAGGGTTCTAAGAAACAGTCCAGACGAGGTGCAGCCGTTGGAATCGGTGAGGTCCCCTCAATTTCCACGGTAAAAAATGTCAATGGTGGAGTTCGTTTTGCATTTTACGGTGCCCTGGGTGAGTGGATATTTCACATAAGGGCCAATGAAATGGACTAAAATGTGCAAACGCCGCTCACCCGGGGCACCGGGCCATGCAAAACGAACTCTACAATTGATGTCATTTTTTTTACCGTGGAAATGGAGGGGACCTCACTGATTCTAAAGACTGCACGTCATCAAGCCAAGGAAGTACACTTCCTTTCTAGGGAGTTCCTAGCTACCGTGATTCTACAACGGCATTGCTTTCTGTTTGGGGTTTTAAACTGGGTTTCTCTATAAGCACTTTGACATCTGCTGATGTAAAAAGGGCTTTATAAATAATTTGATTTGATACACTAGTAGGGTGTGGATAAAATGGTAACCTAAACAGTTCTTATTTAACAGCATCCTCAAAGCTATTATTGCCCTATAAAATATATTCTATATGTGGCTTACTGTGTTGCAGGATTTGTATTTAGGGTAGTCATTTAATTTTCCATAGCCTATAGTTACAGTACTACAAAATATTCCTTTTTGTCATCTGGATTAAACATCTAAGTAATGATTATAATTAGCAACTCATCAAAATGAACATAAACTAGTCACCTAGTCATTTATTTAATACGTCAAAATGGTTTCCCTTTACCTTCCCTTTCCAGATTTAGAGGCCAGAGATCTCTGTATAATTGTAATGGATTGCACACATTTCTGGATGATTAACAGGGTTTATTCCTGGACTGAATGGACATTATCTAACTGCATTAGGCATAATTCCATAATTTACCTACTTATTAGTTCAACATACGGTTCAGAATTACTAGGAATATGTTCAAAGGATATGGGGAAATGGGTAAGGAACATAGTGTACTTCTTATTTTGGTATTAAAGAGAGAGAGAATAAAGTATCCTTTATTATAAATAAAGCAATGTATGATACCGTTTTTAACCAAAGTTCTCAAAAGCTCTGGATAACGTACCTAGTGGCTACAGAGAGAAGTAAGACGTTTGAGGGCATACATTTTTCTTAGAAACTTTTAACATGAGTGAAATGAAGTATTTGATATGAATGAGTTAACATATTAACATACAGGCCCTGGCTCACAATGCCCCTCGAGTGTTAGTAAGGCAGTCAAGTGAAATTGATCACATACCGACAAACAGATTCTCTACTACAAGTTGTCACTCCAGAAAATAAAGTAGAAGATTTCTCATCCAGTGCACGATTTAATTGGAGCATAAAAGTGTGGATCTTTTAAATCTGGGATAAAATACTCAAACCGATACATTATATAGGATCACTTTGAGGGGAAAGAAAGCTGTATTTCATTCAAATTCAAAACGACATTGCGCCTATATGCCAAAAGACCCTTTGATATTTGAGTTGGATCGATTTACATTACAACAGACTAATGTCATGAACATCTCATTCCAGCTTAGTCATTTCTGACACAAAAAAATACAATCTACTTTCTTGGTGACAACACTAACAATAAGAAACAAAAAGATATCTCTAAACATACATCATTTAAGAAAAGCCATTGAATTCATAACCACTAAACAAACAGATTGTCTTAAAGTGCTTCAGGTTTCACATCTTCATAATCATTCACTGCTGCTTTGACATTGGACATTGAAACACTGGCACGGGACGGGGTCACAGACTTTCCCCTCTTCATTCTCTGTGTCTTCCTCATCCCCATCCATGTTTCAGACGCATCTCCCGACCTTTGACATGGAGCTTATATAGGTAGATATTTTCTCACAGAGCTCCACTGCCTTCTGAGAAGTGGCGTCATTCCTACTTGAGGCTAGTCCCTCAACTGCTACCAGAGTCACGCTATCTGCGTTAAACAATAGGCATGGCCATCTACCTCCACCTGTCATACTGTGCTCTACACAAGCCATAAATGTGATTATTTTACCAATTTAGCATGACATAAATCACATGTGGGGGTCATAAGCTAATAAGGAGATTTTACTCAGAAGGGCGAACCAAGCACTGCTATAAGATGATGGCCAAACCAACCCTGATGAAATGATCAGCCATTCAATTAGAGAGATTCAAATGTGAAACTACAGGGGCAGATGTCTGGTTAAGTAGCGATCATAAAGAGCAGGTTTCAGACATGGACATGTGTCAGTTGGGTAATGTTATTGAACACCGGTTACAGGAGTACCAAATATAAACAATAAGGAGAACCCGGTGGGTGAGTGTGTTGTTGTAGAAGCCAGGGGAATGGGCCGGTCAACATGTGTTAGCGCCGGCTCTCCAACCTGAGGCTTCCCTACAAGAGAGGTGTTTTCTTTCCCCCTCCCCCAGACTAGGGAAGGGGGGACGGAGTGACACTGGTCAGTCCTAGGGAACTAGTCCTCTCCTGGCGGGGTGGTGGGACAGGGCCTGTCATGTCTCTGTCTCGGGCCCCTCCGGTCCCGCAGGTCCCGCCGGTCCCGCCAAGGGGATCACATAACAAGTGATGTCGTCTCCTGAACCCAGCCTCTCATTGGGTAACCGCCAGCCCCTCTCTTTCAGGACCCCTCGCGACCGCATTAACAGGTCCTGGGCAGCCAGCGTGTATCTGGATGAGAAGAGTTGGGGTCAAAACATCGAAAAGTGAAATTTATTTGAAATTAGTATTTTTTTAATGTTCATGAATTGAATTTGCAATGCATCCCAAATATGTGTTATGTGAAGGTGTTTGTCAAAAAGGTATTGCCATTTCAAAAGTACCATAGTCATTTGTACAGGCTAGATACTGGCCTCTAGTGGAGATATCATTTAAATACTCCTCCTTTACTAACCAATATTCAGTAGTTTTTTTTCAAGGCTACCTGATTATTCAATATTTACCAGTGGAGGCTGCTGAGAGGAGGAGGGCTCATAATAATGTCTGGAACGAAGCCAATGGCATCAAACACCTGGAAACCATGTGTATTTATACCATTCCACCTATTACCACGAGCCAGTCCTCCTCAATTAAGGTTCCACCAACCCCTTGTGATATCTACACTGTTTTAATTGGTAGCAACTGTAATAGTATGAATCACATCCTTCCATGACAAGGCAACCAGCCATTCTCTGCCTCAGGTCTGTCTCCCTGGCACCGCCAGTCTGTCTCCCTGGCACCGCCAGTCTGTCTCCCTGGCACCGCCTTGGGCGCCAACGCCTTGGGCGTCAGGTGAGTTTACAAAATAAGAAGGGAAATGGGCATTCGGTAATGCAAGTAGTAGAGACGGCCTAGTCGTAGTTTGTGTAGTGAGTATTATTCATACAATGTTGACTGTGCTTGCATAGTTATGCTACTGCTGAACTTCGCATGGCTCTTACCTACATGACCACATGTCCTGGTATCGTTTTTCACTACCGCAATAGTTTTTTAGATTATAGTTTTTATAAGGTATTGCCATATTTAAATCAATCTATATATTGAAGCACTCATAGTTCTGCCTACCAAGGATGTTGTTATATGTGTTTCTGTGTTTGGTTAGTTTCTGAATGTTGACCTAGTCCAGATATGACTCAGTACTCATTTTCAGGTTTTAGCTGGCCTCTATAGGCCTATAGCTGTGGCATATTCTTAATTGAATTGGCCATTCATTCAGAGCCATTCATTGGCTCTGTTCTTGCCTGGCATCTCTGTGGTCCTTCAGACATCTCTGAATCAGTGCATAGTTCAATGCCTCTCAAAAGTGAAGTACATTGCAAGGATATTAATATTTATCTTACAATTGCAATGCAGCAATGTTTTGTCCTAGCTTTGTGTGTTTCCTTTACTACTCGTCTGGGGCAGCACCTGTCCGTTTTTAGGGACTCATTGGCTGACAACAGACGGGTGTGAATCACAGACGGGTGTGAACCGCAGACGGGTGTGAACCGCAGACGGGTGTGAACCGCAGACGGGTGTGAACCGCAGACGGGTGTGAACCGCAGACGGGTGTGAACCGCAGACGGGTGTGAACCGCAGACGGGTGTGAACCGCAGACGGGTGTGAACCGCAGACGGGTGTGAACCGCAGACGGGTGTGAACCGCAGACGGGTGTGAACCGCAGACGGGTGTGAACCGCAGACGGGTGTGAACCGCAGACGGGTGTGCGGGCAAAGAGAAATGAAAACATTGGCATTCATATTAGATTTTGATTTGGAGAGGGGGCAGCATCTACAAACTGGATTGAATAGTTTATTGTTCACTGCTCGGCGACGCAAACAGCGATCCTTCAATCAGAACCGTTTACCGATTATGGATGTAGCTTCGAACGTGAGACACATGCTGCTAGCAGGTACAGTCTTTGACCCGATACTTATCTCGAACGCAGTCGCTATGGAATACCCTTAGACCTTATCTTGTTAATGAATTCAATAATTAATCAAAGGTCTAATATTGTGTAGATTACAGACTAGAGATTACAGCACCTCACAGGATCAGTGGGCTCGCAGCAGGACAGGAAGCCTGAAACTGTGTCTGCTACCTCCCTGTCCGTGGTCACGTCCCACAGCCCATCTGTACCCATCACCAGCACATCGTCAGGGCCGTGCTCGTACTCAGACATGTCGTACACTATCACCTGGAGGAGAAACGGGAGGGAAAGAGTGCAGGTCAAGGGTTAAACACGGCTGTAATAATAGGATAAATCATAGAGGCTTCCCATCTATCAATGAATTTGGATCAGATATCTTTGCTTTTCAGGATAATAAATAAAATACTGGACAATACATAGATTGATGAGCCAAAATAAAGTAAACTTAGGTCATTAGATGTCAGCCAAGATTTGGAACACACTAGGATGCTCCTAGACAAGTCTTGATCTTGCAGACGATGGGCGAGAAATGGTCCTAGACACAAAGAGCATACCATCTCTCATTCACCTCTGGGCAGCAGGAGAGAAAGGGCTTGATGTAGATGTTGGAGTTGTACACCTTCAGGTCATGATCCCCTAGGCCACGTGTTACCCCAATGGTGGCCATGACACGGGCCTACACACACACACACACACACACACACACACACACACACACACTGTGAATAATGTGGGTTAGTGCCTGTGGATATGCTTAAATTTGAGAAAAATCCACTTATGAAGGATTAGTGACTCAGGAGCATTTATCTTTAACCACACAGCTAAAGACTGGGAGAGTAACAACCATGAAATCCTCCCACACATACAGTGGAATGAACAACTAAAAATTATATCTTGCTATGTCTGTCCTGCAGGTGAACTGTCCTGCAGCGTAAACAAGGCAACAGTAAACATGTCGTCCCCTACGAATGATGCCGCCCCCCTTGGGCCAAATTATATGTCACGTGTGACTAACACATTTCAGTACTTCAGTTAATTACTGTAGCTCCCGCCTTGGGCCAATCTGTGTAATTTTGTAAATGCCAGATCTTTATGGCAAGACGCATCATTCACCCAAGTTTAGTCAAAATTGGACCATTGCTGTCTGAGACATCTTGTGTGACGAACATACGAACGAACGGAACACACAGATTCACAGTTCCCTCCCCGATTTCATCGTGGGGGACAATTAAGCTAAGCAGCTAAGCATTATTCCTTTCAGGGAAACATGACGAGGGCGGGAGGATAACCGCAACTCTACATGTGGTTTGAAGACCCAGCTATACTTTAATGTACAGCCAATCCAATGTCCCATGACTTGGTCAGGAAAAGTAATGTGGCTGTACCTACAGTAAGGCAAACCTTACAGCACCATATGCCTACTGTCTCCTACCCATGGTAGACCTTACAGCACCATATATCTAATGTAAACCTACCCATGGTAGACATTACAGCACCATAGATCTACTGTAAACCTACCCATGGTAGACCTTACAGCACCATATATCTAATGTAAACCTACCCATGGTAGACATTACAGCACCATATATCTAAGGTAAACCGACCCATGTTAGACCTTACAGCACCATATATCTAATGTAAACCTACCCATGGTAGACCTTACAGCACCATATATATAATGTAAACCGACCCATGGTAGACCTTACAGCACCATACATCTGATGTCCACCAGTACCCAGTACCCAGTACCCAGTTTCACCTTTTTGCCCTCTCCATATATGAGTGGGAACTTGAGGTCGTCTTCTACGATGGTTTTGTAAGCCCTGCAACAAATAGGATTACGGGTTAGGGATTCTATTCTTTCAACAAGTAGATTATTTTCCTGGTCAGGTTATGTGGTCTGTAAAACTCCTGGCCCTAATCATAAAAAATACAATGGCCTGAAAAGTAACACACATGTTTGACAACAGCTGTCATTTACCAGCCGTTCATTGTGTGGTCCCTGAAGAGCATCTTCCTGCCCAGCTCCCTGTACTGGATCCTACGAGGGAACTCCATCGGCGTGAACTCGTTCCCAAGCAGCTCCGGTCTCAGGAAGCCCTGCAGGGACACACAGGGCAGAGAAAACAGTGACAAAACTTTACATGACAAACTGTCATGTCAAATTGACTTGTCTTGTGACAAAATGGCTCATTGATTAAATATATTTTTAAGATGTGAATAGAGCAATAATCATCAGAGTTGTGGTAAATTCCAGTCAATTCAGAAAGTCAACCAAATTCCAATTCCACATTTTCCACATTGGATAGCAATGAAGAGAATTGGAGTTGGAATTGGAATTTCAGTTTACTTCCTGAATTGTCTGGATTTTAAATAGAATAGACCCCAACCCTGATAAACATATCGTCAAGGAAGTGTCATGGCAGTAAGACAAGTGAGGGTGGAACATTATATAGCTGTGATGCACAATCAACACACAGTGCCATTCATCTCTCTCCCTGAGGGTTCCACCTCTCTCCCACACAGCCAGCCACCCACCAAGCCAACAATAAATGAATAAAGATGCAGTTTGAATCAGACATTAAATAACATCACCCTCCCTTTCCCCTGCATCTTCCTTTTTGTCCAGGGCACCGTTGGAAAAGAGATTCATATCCCGTGGTGATGGGACTCACATGGTTAAAGGGACATTACACTTTAAAATCAAAGTTTCTCAGATGTTTTCAGACTTCTAAAGTCTGAAAACATCTGACAAACTTTAATTCATGAGTGAATCTCCCTTTTAAATAAGTAATAAATAAATACATGTATTAACCCCGTCCTCACCAGATACTGCAGGCGCTGCCTCTCAGACTCTGGCGTGAACTCGTTGGACATGGGGATGACCTCACCGTTACGGATGATGATGGCTCTATAGAGATAGAGGAAGAACCAAAGTAGAATGAATAATGATGAGGGACAATGACATACTGTATGATGGCAAAGACAGACACCATAATTTGACCCCATATTAAGAGGACCCTCAAGGCAGATAATGTGGTGTTAAGAGGGATGACACAGCATGAAGTCCAGGGATGTTACTGGATGATTATTGCCCCTAGACACTGATCTAAAGTCGGTTTAGACTAAGATTGACAAACAGTATACTGATCCTAGATCTGTGCCTATGGGCAAGTTCTACCAGGAGCTTACGGTTCATGATGAATGGTGTTGCAGTACAAAGAGTGGCCAACAGAGGTCGAAAGAACTGCTGTGTGACATTATTATAAGCATGACCAAAGGAAACCTCTTCGTATCAATGGCTATGGGCATCATGTTATCACTTCCTTTAAACTCTGTTTCAGTCATTCAACTCTGCATTGAGTGACTGAAATCAAATACATTGAGTTGAATGTGTACAACAAGCAGGCCTGTAATACATCAGTCATTAGCCATTAGGGCATTAATCAATCCTGCTGCTATCAGTTTGATCTGTTGACATACCTGCTGTCTCCTGCATTGGCAACGTAGAGCTTCCCCATCAAATGAATGGCAGCCAAGGCACAACAACCACCAGAGATGGTATAGGACATCTCCTCTTTCTCTATCAGTTCATCCTGTAATCAACAGAACAGGAACAGAAAACATTTATTCAATGGCTTGCAGAATGAAGTCAGTAGCACTTATTGCATTAAAGAGGTTATACTTAACTTGAGAGATAACGACTACCAAAAGATAAATAATCAGTGTATTCTGTGAAACCCATTTTGCTCACTAGCTACTGTATCCCGTCTCTAATGTGGTAAAACGCTAGCCTCAGATGCCCAGGCTTCGCTGAGAGGAGATTTGGAAGAATGGTCTCGCGAGACTAGTAGAGCTCTATTTCACAAAGTAGGGTGATATGCTGTGAGCATACACCTGTGTCTTACCATCTGTTTGAAGGCGTTTTCTATGACACCCATGATCAGACTCTCCAGACTGACAGCCTTCTCCATGTGGAACCGGATGGAGGGATCAGGGATGGCGTCAGGTTTCTCTGAGTCCTGGGTGGCATTCGCCCCCTTCTTCACTGCCCCCTGGTAGGGGCTGCCATTATTGGACAGGCAGATAGGGAGCGCTGCAGAGGGGTTCTCCAGCAGGTGGGCAATGTCCTCCAGTCTGTCTCTGATAAGGCGATGGAGGAGTTTGGACGCCATGATGGCACACCCTGAGCCGGCGTGGCCGTCAAACATGCCCCAATACTGCAGAGGGATTCCTGTCCCATCCTGGAAAAAGTTTAAGTCAAATAAAGATCAAATCATATCAAACATGCATTTAGATATATCAATACAATTAGTCTGACAGTAAGAAAGGAGATAAAAATAAAATTGGCCACATGGGTCTCTCTAACAAGTCTCTTGCAAGAGTTTAACTCAATGAGAATTACAAGCTCAGTGAATGCCTAAAGGATTTCCAGTGTGGACATTTCTGTCAGAAAATGGATGGGAATAATTCTAACTTCATGACACCACATCATAGTAAATATGTTCACAATGACAGCAGTTACTGTGCCACAGAAAAACCTCCTAAAGACAGCGAATATTAAGACAGTGAATATTCCACTTGATTATATTCCCTTCCACAGGATTTCTTTATGCTGGTAAATCCCACTAACTAGATTTCCACCAAACCAGTGAATCTTACTTCTCACCATCTTCTTTTGCGCCTATGCCATGAAGTAATAGTGTTAAGTATAGTGTAGTAGTGTATGTTCAGACGGTTAGGACATATCTAAGAGCCCAGTGCACAGAATGGACAGCAGCATGGAACTCTGTTAAAACCTCTTACTGGACTAGAGGAGGAGGGGCACACGAAGCAATGATGTAATTAATTAATGGGAGGGACAGAGGGTGAACAAGGAGAATAGAGGAGGGGGTTGGGAGGCCAGCAGAAGGACGGTAGCGATTGACCCGACATGACACAACCCTTTGAACAGCACTGCATCGACTGCTATAGACTCTGCTGTGTAAATACATTTGAGAGATTATGGAGCCATCTCTTAGTGAGTGGGTTTTTGGCTTTGTGTGCTAGGGGCGGTTAGCTGCTCTACGGACCCACACAAAGCTGTTTCTAAATACAGCAGCATACATCGGTCAGTCTTAAGGAGATTGTCTTTGCTTTGCCAGGAAAAAAAACGAATCCCCAGCCACCCAATGACGTCTGGTTCTTCAAAGTTTGGACTGGAGACATTTAAACAGACATGTTTGTTTTAGAGAGAGACCTGGGTGAACCTTGCTGTAGTATGTCACCAAGGGTCCAACCTTCACTATAGAGGCAGTAGTACATAGAATGCAGCCATTTCACCAGGATGCGTGCATGCTTTGCCTACTCTACTATTGTAGTGCTGTAGGCCTACTTTATGGGCCGTCTACTAATATAATCAGAATTACTAGAACTAATGCTCAACATTCTATGACTTCAGGTAGTCTCACCCCATTGTCATCCAGCAGTGTGGAGTTGCTCTGTTTTTTGTCACTCAGCTTCTTCACGTAGAGCAGCTCACAGGACGCTTGGTCCTCATTTAGCATGCTCTTCCCAGCATTGATGGTCCTGGGGAGGGTGGGATGGTGGTAAAGAAGGTATGGGGATATTATAAATCCATGAGAAAATATATACACGTCTCCTTGGTTCAGGAGCTAGACAGGCAAATCACCCAACCAAGGTGCATCTCAGATAAATCACTAATGAGAGCCTATCAGCGTGGCATGGTGGCATTTGTCATGGTGAGATAGTAATGTTATGATCTATGTAAAAACATAAAGTGGAACAGATAGTGCTGTAGGACTGGGATTAAGTGTTTTCATTACTGTCCTATGCTGCTTAATGATAACGACTTTGTGCAGCATGACTTCATATTCTGACCATCTCAGCGGACTGGGGCTCAGTGGGCATGTGACTGTGCTTGCAGTATGTGGGAGTAGACACTGCAGTAGTCTGAGTAGAGGTGGAGTGTTTTTTTTCTCATACTTGTATACTACTACCATAGTTAATATCATACTATCCATTCACATGTATTAGATATAGTATAGCCCCTTTAAGAATATTTGGCCACAGAGGACAGTTTCCAGCTCTCTCCCTTCACCTCAGATCACTGCAATGTTTACACTTTTCAGGACACTGAAATGGAATGAAGTCATGCATTACATTACAAAGCCATTATCCTTAGGGCTTTGTGATTCAGGAGAGGGGCTGCCAAATGGTTTCACCCCTGTTGTACTGTTAAAGCTGAGAAACGATGATTCTCTGCCACTTCGGTGCGAGGATCCAACAGGGTCAAGCCACTTTTATAGCCTTTTCAGATTCAATTAGCGGTATTTAGAACAATGGGATTTAGCCGGATCGTATTGTAAAAATGTATTGCACAAATTGGAGCATAATCCTTAAAGTGTCCCTAACTATTACAGAGGTGGCCTAGCAGATAGACCATTGGGCCAGTAACTGAAAGGTCGCTAGTTCAAATCCCTGAGCCGACAAGGTGAAAACTCTGTCAATGGTCGCCATTGATAATGGCAGATCCTGGCTGTGACTCCACTCTCAGTGGGTGTCTCAGGGAGAGTTAGATTACACAAGAAAACACATTTCCAATACACATATTAATTATACATATTTGTACATCTGTGAAATAGGACAAATATAAGCACCCACCAAATTATTATTAATGATGTACTAAGAGTAGTGTGAAGAAAGAGAGAGTCGTTTATACAGCTGTGCCCTTACCCCAGTCATACAGAGGAGAGATATTTCATCACCTGAGAGGATGGGTGATATCTAACCAACAGGTTTACAAGCTGGTCCATCATGTACATTAGCCACCTGTCTAGGATCATGATGATGGTGGGCAGAGTCAAGATACTGACTGTCACCTTTTCACAATGGTCTTGCACCAAACAAGTTATAACTTTAAATGCTTAGTTAAGCCTATACATATCCTTCAGAAATCATTCTTAAAGCTGAAATATGTCACTTTTTGGGTGACCTGACCAAATTCACATAGAAATGTGTGTTATATCTCTGCCATTCTCATTGAAAGCAAGTCTAAGAACCGGTAAATCTGTTCTATGTGCGCTATTTCTATGCTTCCTGTTCTTAAGTTTAGTTTTTGCGTCTTTTACTTTCGGTTTTGTACACTAGGTTTCAACAGCTGAAACTCCAATATTAGAATTTTAGCAATCAGGAAATGGCAGATTGATTTTTGCATAGTACACCTTTAAGCAAATATCTTGCTATATGAAGGTGGCAAAAGGGCTATGTCAAATTTGGCAAAATAAATGCTATTTCAACAGGTAGAGGGAAATTATCCTTATTTGGTTTGATGTTCTGATATCAGTGTTCTAATATGAGGTAGAAACAGCAATGGCTGCCCAAATCAAGATTATAAAAAGCCATCCAGTTTGTAATCAGTAAGCTGGCACCGTAGAGTAGTGGCCAGGGGAGCATTAGGCCTGATGACAGGGACATGAATTACAAGTCATCGGGGTCATGTCAACTTTGAGGCCAGGTCATGTTGTTCCATGTTTTACAACCAATGATGTATATAAACCCTGGATTGATGATGCTACGTATTGGACATTGAGAGGCTTTGAAGTCACCAGTCAGACATAGACACTTTTATTTAACTAGGCAAGTCAGTTAAGAACAAATTCTTATTTACAATGGCGGCCTACCCCGGCCAAACCCAGACAAACCTGGGCCAATTGTGCACCGCCCTATGTGACTCCCAATCACAGCCGGATGTGATACAGCCTGGATTTGAACCAGGGATCCAGCAATGCAGTGCCTTAGACCGCTGCGCCACTCGGGAGCAGTCCTCCATAGGAATGAATGAAATTCTTCAGTATTTCATTTACATGTTTCAAATGTTTAAGTATTTTTTTGTTGTAGTGGGGACAGTAACATTAGCATTAACTTAAAAGATCTCAAACAATTATACTTTAAGGATGTTTTAATATTTTACATTTATTAAATGTTTATGTTTAGCTCACATAATATAAAGTATGCACTGAAGTGTCTGTAGTAGAGTAAATGCGGCCAAAAACACATGAATAAATGCATTTCTGTATTTTTTACAATGTTGGAGGAGTGCCGATATATTCACGGTGGCTTCAACACAGCACCCCCTATCAGTCATCTAGTGCATTATATAAATCATTGTTTTACAACACATCTGCAACTGGTTTGTCAATATCATACATTGGGTTAGAGAGGTCTTGGTTTTTTTGCCTGCTGGATGCCAAAGTCCAGTCCTTTGTTTCGAGCTTGCAGCTTTTACAAAATGTTCACAAACATTTTACATCTCACAATTCATGGGGTTTATTTTGTATGTGTCACATATGCAATATCTATTTCATTATAACTAATCTGGCAACCAAGGAATGTACTGTATGCCTACGAGTAAATAGACATTAATTTCAGTGAGTCCATTAAAGTGCAAGCCAGTCATTCCCTGGTCTTCATGATGTACGAAAACAAAACAATGTTCTACTCAATTTGTGACATATTTTCTCATCAAGGCACAGTTTCAGTCATTGTAAACATGTGACTGAAATACTTTGTCTGCGTTAAACAGAAGAACATCTGTTTGCTAACTCACGTAGGAGACTTTCAAAAGAGGAAGCCTCCAGTTCTACCAACTTCCTCATCAGTTGGGTAAGTTATGTTGTTGCTGATGAAAATCGTTCATTCCTTTTTTCTAACTAATGATGACATACTGTAGAGAACCGTCTACATTTTGTGCTCAAATTTGTTGTATAATTCATCCTCTCAAGAGAATTTAGCATACATCACAAACCACAGTGATGATGATTACAAGTCATTGAATCAAATCAAATCAAATGTTATTGGTTGCGTACACATATTTGAAGATGTTAGACGCAGGTGCGGCAAAATGCTTGTGTTTCTAGCTCCAACAGTGCAGTAATACCTAACAATACAAAACAATACACACGAAACCGGAATATAAATATACATGTGTATGATGGTGTGTTTAGACAGTATGGACAGTATATGAATAGAAAAAGTGTGTACAGCAGTAGTTATAGTGGATGATCCTTGACTAGAATACAGTATATACATATGAAGTGGGTAAAACAGTATATATAAACATCATTAAAGTGACCAGTGTTCAATGATTATGTATATAGGGCAAGTCTCTAAGGTGCAGCAGGATTGAGTACGGGTGGTAGCCAGCTAGTAACAGTCTCTAATGTGCAGAAGGATTGAGTACGGGTGGTAGCCAGCTAGTAACAGTCTCTAATGTGCAGAAGGATTGAGTACGGGTGGTAGCCAGATAGTAACAGTGACTTAGGTGCAGCAGGGTTGAGTACGGGTGGTAGCCAGCTAGTAACAGTGACTAAGGTGCAGCATCATTGAGTACGGGTGGTAGCCAGCTAGTAACAGTGACTAAGGTAAGGTGCAGCATGATTGAGTATGGGTGGTAGCCAGCTAGTAACAGTGACTAAGGTGCAGCATCATTGAGTACGGGTGGTAGCCAGCTAGTAACAGTGACTAAGGTACAGCAGGGTTGAGTATGGGTGGTAGCCAGCTAGTAACAGTGACTAAGGTGCAGCATGATTGGGTACGGGTGGTAGCCAGCTAGTAACAGTGACTAAGGTACAGCAGGGTTGAGTATGGGTGGTAGCCAGCTAGTAACAGTGACTAAGGTGCAGCATGATTGGGTACGGGTGGCAGCCAGCTAGTAACATTCTCTAAGGTGCAGCAGGGTTGGTACGGGTGGTAGCCAGCTAGTAACAGTGACTAAGGTGCAGCAGGATTGAGAACAGGTGGTAGCCAAGTAGTAACATTGACTAAGGTGCAGCAGGGTTGAGTACGGGTGGTAGCATGCTAGTACCAGTGACTGAAGTTAAGGGCAGGGTACTGGGCAGAAGCCAGCTAGTGGTGACTATTTAACAGTCAGATGGCCTGGAGATAGAAGCTGTTTTTCAGTCTCTCGGTCCAAGCTTTGATAAAACTGCACTGTCTACTCCTTCTAGATGGTAGTGTGGTGAACAGGTCATGGCTTGGGTGGCTGATGTCCTTGATGATCTTCTTAGCCTACCTGTGACACCGGGTACTGTAGATGTCCTGGAGGGCAGGCAGTGTGCCCCGGTGATGCGTTGGGCAGACCGCACCCCCCTCTGGAGAGCCCTGCGGCTATGGACGTTGCAATTTCTGTACTAGGCGGTGAATACAGCCCGACGGGATACTCTCAATTGTGCATCTGTAGAAGTTTGTGGGGGTCTTAGGGGCCAAGGCAAATTTCTTCAGCCTCCTGAGCCTCTCTCTGCTACTTCCTGAAGTTCACGATCAGCTCCTTCATTTTGTTACATTGAGGGAGAGGTTATTAACCATTGCACTGCCTCATGTTTGACTTCATCCCATGACAAAAATGAGAAAGAGTCACATTCCATTAACAAAGTGAACTTGGTGGTCAAAATAACTCTGATTCTAACTTAATTCATAATCAGTTTTCTAAGAAAGCCATACAAGTTTATCACCAGAAGTCAAGATGATCTCTTCCTGCCTGAGGTGCCTGTGGTTTCCTGTCACAGTTTCTCAAGCATGCAGTGAGTTGTTGTAGTGTAGGAGGACCTGCATGACAATGGCCTCCAAACTTCTCAAACTATTCAAGTTCTCAGAAGAAAATATAGTAGTAAAACAGTTTATTCAAGTTAATTTATTATCTTATGAACACGTGATAGTTGATCTGATATTACATTTGGAGGTGGTAAACTGTTCGCTCTATTACACTGAGAGTGAGATAAGGAGGGTGGTACAAAATATATTGAGGGGAAATATGTTAATAGAATAGTCAAAACCTTGTACTTACAAGGTTCTATAATTATATACTGAACAAAAACATACATGCAACATGAAACAATTTCAAAGATGTTACTGAGTTACAATTCATATAAGGAAATCAGTCAATTTAAATAAATTCATTAGGCCCTAATCTAAGTATTTTACATGACTGGGCAGGGGCGCAGTTAGGGGTGGGCCTGGGAGGGCATAGCCGAATGTGGAGGTCCTGGGCTGGCGTGGTTACACGGTTTCTGTGGTTGTGAAGCACTGTCAAATTCTCTAATACGACGTTGGAGGCAGCTTATGGTAGAGAAATTAACATTACATTCTCTGGCAAAAGCTCTGGTGGACATTCCTGCAGTCAGCATGCCAATTGCATGCTCCCTCAAAACTTGAGCCATCTGTGGCATTGTGTTGTGTGACAAAACTGCACATTTTAAATTGTCCCCAGCACAAGGTGAACCTGTGTAATGATCATGATATTTAATCAGCATCTTGATATGCCACACTAATGGATGATATTGGAAAAGTTTAAATGCTCACATACAGGGACGTAAAGATATTCATGCACAGAATTTGAGAGAAATAAGCTTTGTGCGTATGGAACATTTCTGGGGTTATTTATTTCAGCTAATAAAACATGAGACCAACATTTTACATGTTGCGTTTATATTTTTGTTCAGTATATATAACGATTGAACTTTCAAAAGTAGTTTACAGGTAGAAACATCTGAACAGTAAACACACAAACATTTAGACTTTGAGGTCTGGTTTAGGTAGTGTTCACAGCCTATTTGGTTTAGGTAGTGTTCACAGCCTATTTGGTTTAGGTAGTGTTCACAGCCTATTTGGTTTAGGTAGTGTTCACAGCCTATTTGGTTTAGGTAGTGTTCACAGCCTATTTGGTTTAGGTAGTGTTCACAGCCTATTTGGTTTAGGTAGTGTTCACAGCCTATTTGGTTTAGGTAGTGTTCACAGCCTATTTGGTTTAGGTAGTGTTCACAGCCTATTTGGTTTAGGTAGTGTTCACAGCCTATTTGGTTTAGGTAGTGTTCACAGCCTATTTGGTTTAGGTAGTGTTCACAGCCTATTTGGTTTAGGTAGTGTTCACAGCCTATTTGGTTTAGGTAGTGTTCACAGCCTATTTGGTTTAGGTAGTGTTCACAGCCTATTTGGTTTAGGTAGTGTTCACAGCCTATTTGGTTTAGGTAGTGTTCACAGCCTATTTGGTTTAGGTAGTGTTCACAGCCTATTTGGTTTAGGTAGTGTTCACAGCCTATTTGGTTTAGGTAGTGTTCACAGCCTATTTGGTTTAGGTAGTGTTCACAGCCTATTTGGTTTAGGTAGTGTTCACAGCCTATTTGGTTTAGGTAGTGTTCACAGCCTATTTGGTTTAGGTAGTGTTCACAGCCTATTTGGTTTAGGTAGTGTTCACAGCCTATTTGGTTTAGGTAGTGTTCACAGCCTATTTGGTTTAGGTAGTGTTCACAGCCTATTTGGTTTAGGTAGTGTTCTATTTGGTTTAGGTAGTGTTCAGCCTATTTGGTTTAGGTAGTGTTCACAGCCTATTTGGTTTTAGGTAGTGTTCACAGCCTATTTGGTTTAGGTAGTGTTCACAGACTATTTGGTTTTTTGTTTTAGGTAGTGTTCACAGCCTATTTGGTTTAGGTAGTGTTCACAGCCTTTTTGTTTTAGGTAGTGTTCACAGCCTTTTTGTTTTAGGCAGTGTTCACAGACTTTTTGTTTTAGGTAGTGTTCACAGCCTTTTTGTTTTAGGTAGTGTTCACAGCCTTTTTGTTTTAGGTAGTGTTCACAGCCTTTTTGTTTTAGGCAGTGTTCACAGACTTTTTGGTTTAGGTAGTGTTCACAGCCTATTTGGTTTAGGCAGTGTTCACAGACTTTTTGGGCGATTTGTAAATTGTGTTTCTGTAACGATATTCGTCGTCGCAAGATGAGGAATCATTGGACCAAAGCGCAGCATGGTAAGTGTTCATGCTTTCTTTATTAAAACTGAACACTATAACAAAAATAAACAAGAGCATAACCAAAACAGTCCTGTAAGGTGCAAATACTAAACAGAAATGACCCACAAACTACCCACAAAAACCCTGTGGGAAAAGCTACCTAAGTATGGTTCCCAATCAGAGACAACGATAGACAGCTGTCCCTGATTGAGAACCATACCCGTCCAAAACAAAGAAATACAAAAACATAGAAAAAGGAACATAGAATGCCCACCCAAATCACACCCTGACCAAACCAAAATAGAGACATAAAAAGCTCAGGGCATGACAGCTTCTAATATAATTTGACTGAAGGCTTTTAAAGTGGAATGTAATGGAAGGTAGTTCTGGGTTACAGATAATTGATGCCAGGCTCACTGAGATGGATTGCTACTGTATGAGTAATTCAAAAGGCTTCTGAGCTCCAGCATGCCAACTTTGAAAAAAGCTAGAGCCGTCCTTTGAATTCCTGTACAGTAAGCCTTACTGCGACTCTCTGTTCCCACCTAAAAGCTTTCACAGACAGATCACAGATCTGTTGTTTGCTAATTGTTTATACTGTGAGGCAACTGCTTTGAGGAAGTGTGTGTGTGTGTGTGTGTGTGTGTGTGTGTGTGTTTGTGTGTGTGTGTGTGTGTGTGTGTGTGTGTGTGTGTGTGTGTGTGTGTGTGTGTGTGTGTGTGTGTGTGTGTGTGTGTGTGTGTGTGTGTGTGTGTGTGTGAATGCACTCTGGGTATGCACCCAATGTGAAAATATTGACACAGTATGCAGTATAATGCCTCCAAACAGTTCCAAGGCTGGAAAAGCATTGGTAGCTGTCTGGTTTGCCATAGGTGTCACAATTTAACAATATAATCAACTGTACTGCAATGATGAACATCAGCACACTGGCCACACTGGCTGCTTAACATTTATCTCAGCCTCACTCAGTGAATCAGTGAAGGATCTGTCAACTGATGCCACGAGGAGATTACATTGACATTATCATTTAGTAAACGCTCTTATCTAGAGCGACTTACAATAAGTGCATTCAAATGAAGGGCCATGAACAATTGTATAACATGCATTAAATCCAACGGCAGAAACCACAGTTGTGTGTGTGACATGGTTAAGTGCCATTCCATAAGGGATCTAGGTAAGACAAAGATATAGTAAGTGTCAGGAGCCAGAGGAGATGGGAGGGGAGGGACTCTCTGGAGTCTAAAGTTGGTGGAGGCCAGAGTGCTTTCAGTCTGAAGAGACCGTTCTTTAGTCTGCTGTCCTGACCGTAGTGAAGACGAGGTCATTAATGTAGAGGACAGAAAAGAGTTGTGACTGGGATAGGTGACTGCATGCAAATTCTGATATCAAAATGATCACATCTGAACTTACATTGTTAATTTTGACCAGCTGGAGCATCCAGAGTCCATCTTCACTGTGTGCTCATTGTTTCCACCCTGTCCTGACTAGAGTGATTTGGACTGCACTTTAAAAAAACAGCATGGAGGTTAAGTTGACATACACCTTAGCCAAATACATTAAAACTCAGTTTTTCACAATTCCTGACATTTAATCAAAATAAAAATTCCCTTGTCTTAGGTGAGTTAGGTCCACCACTTTATTTTAACAATGTGAAATGTCAGAATAATAGTAGAGGAATGATTTATTTCAGCTTTAATTTCTTTCATCACATTCCCAGTGGGTCAGAAGTTTACATACACTCAATCAGTATTTGGTAGTATTGTCTGGGATTGATTTGCACTTTTCACACCAAAGTACGTTCATCTCTAGGAGACAGAACGCGTCTCCTTCCTGAGTGGTATGATGGCTGCTTGGTCCCATGGTGTTTATACTTGCGTACTACTGTTTGTATAGATGAACATGGTACTTTCAGGTATTTGGAAATTGCTCCCAAGGATGAACCAGACTTGTGGAGGTCTACAATTTATTTTCTGAGGGCTTGGCTGAGTTCTTTTGATTTTCCCATGATGTCAAGCAAAGAGGCACTGAGTTTGAAGGTAGGCCTTGAAATACATCCACAGGTACACCTCAAATTGACTCAAATGATGTCAATTAGCCTATCAGAAGCTTCTAAAGCCATGACATCATTTTCTGGAATTTTCCAAGCTGTTTAAAGGCACCGTCAACTTAGTGTATGTAAACTTCTGACCCACTGGAATTGTGATACAGTGAATTATAAGTGAAATAATCTGTGTGCAAACAATTGTTGGAAAAATTACTTGTGTCATGCACAAAGTAGATGCCTTAACCGACTTGCCAAAACTATAGTTTGTTACCAATAAATTTGTGGAGTGGTTGAAAAACCTATTGTACTTAATTAACAAAATATTATATTTACATTTTTTTAATGACTATTACTAACAACAACAGATTAGGGCTGGGTAGTAAACCATATTTTACTATATATCGGTATTGATGCAAGGACCAGTTTTGGATTTAACTTTACCTTCTATAATGGTATTTCAATGTTTGGTTTGTTAAATGTGATATGCCACTCTGGTGCGTGTAATAAGCGTTTTTATAGTTTTCTCTGTTTGCTACTTGAGTCATCTCTCTCCCTCTCGTCCTGCATGCCACTTCCCCATGCGCTTCCGACACCAAGCCTTGCCTCTTGTTACTCAAGCCGTGCCATTCACTTTGTCTGCACGGTCAGATGCAACAAAATGTTGGTGACGACGATGCAGATTTCCACTTTGCATTCTTAATATAAATCCACAAGTGTTCTATAATTACACTATTAGTTTGTGTATCTAACTGTCTGCAAACAGCTAGTTTGTCTTATCTTAGTAAATTGTGACTAAAATTGGCCGATAAATGCTAATCGCTAGTTAGCTGGCTATCAAGCTAGCTAAATGTACAAAGAGTCCGGGCAAAGGTAGCTAGCTAATCCAGCCTGGTATTTGTGCTGGTGTAGGTCTAGATCAGCATGTTGTTTGTGCAACGGTATATTTTAAATCAGAGAGGAATAGAGCTCGCCAGCTTGTAGTCCTAAAAGCTGGAAATAAGTTACCTTTGGCTTTTTCAGCCATTCCTATGGGGGGAAATTAATGGGGATAAATGCTGAAAATAAGGTCTGAGGTTAACACAGGCTTAGGAGAGCTTATGCTGTATATTTTGCTTGTGTGAGATAATATATGTCAGTTAACATTATCTTTATGAATTCTACATTTCTATAGTGGAAGCATGAATATGTTAGCTAGCGCTAGCTAGTTTTCATGTTTTATTAGTTATATGTATGGGACACACATGGTATACACAGCTCTAAATTAACTTTTTTCATTGGTAGCACAGGTGCTCCTAACTTTAAAAAGTAAGGAGCACCAGACAAAATCTTGGAGCACCAGATTGCATGTATTTATTTTTTACTGCAAATGACTGTCCTATCATTCTTAATTGTCATCAGTTGATACTTTGATGATATAGAACACATCACTCGAGAGTGGGCAAGACAAAATAATTAAAATAACTTTTAATAATTGTATTGAAAAGTGCAAATGCAAACATATTTACATAGGTGATTCATTTTGGACAAACAAATGTAATATACTAAACAGAACATTTGTAAGCATTATGATTGGTTATGATTGGTAAACAATGTATCAGCCTGTCTTGCTTGAGCAGTGAAGAGAGGAGTGTTGTTGTTACACATTTTGTTCTTTATTGGATCATTTTTTGGGTGCTCCCAAAATAAAAGTACTGGTCGCACAGCAACATTTTAAGTCGCATGTGCCACCAAATTGGAAGCACTTCGGAGTCCTGGGTATACACCATCCAACAAAATGCTTATGTGCTGGTTCTTGACAATGCAAAAACAAGCTAGCTACATGAAGAGAAAACATGTCATGTCATGCAAAAACATGTCATGTAACATCTAATTAGGGTCCCTTGGGAAACACTGACCGACACGGTTCATACCCAGTCACAAAAATTCCTCCCTGGCTTTTTTCATCAAACAACAATGTATTCAAAGTGCTGCCCACTATATTCCAACTATAGAATTAGAATAATCATTATATTTCCATGATTTTAACAGTTCAACAATGAATTAGGTCTAGCTTTTTCTACCCACATCATACTGTGTGGAAATTATAACAAGTGCAGGAAATGCAGACATTGATGAAAATGCTGAAAATGTATTTGGGTTGAAGTTGGACTGAACAGTATAAAACAATCAGAATGGCTAAAATCACTTGTAATTTAACTGTTGCCACCCTGGGGTCATGAACTACTTATAAAAACGATTTTGAACTTTTATTATTCAAAAACATAAAATAATGTCAAATACCATCACAAATGTGAAAAATATTTTGTCCATATCGCCTAGCCCTACAAAAGATGAAACACGTTGTGGCCAAGGGATCTGTGGATAAATAACATTTAGAGGGTGTAATACAATACAATGTAACATTATTCTTCTACAATGTATGTTCTTCACCCTGGGCAACATGGGCCTGGGAGGTTTACAGGTATCCACAGTACTCCACCAATTATACATTTTTCAACTCCCTATTTCGTGTACTGTTGTAATGTGCAGAATTGCAGGAAATTTGATGAAAAGAGTAACATTTTCTCTCCGATGCCAAGGCCCAAGATTTGGTTCGTCTGGCCGTGTACTGGCAAAGTCATTGCAAAACTAAAGCAAAAAAAACTGAACTATGCGACTTATTGAATCTTTATGAAAGAGACCAAACGTATTTTGACAAGTTCAAGTAGTATAGTAGTACACAGTCCATCCATATCCTTTAAGACACAGCAATAGCTTTAAATCACATGATTTATATTATTTGATGTCCAATTAAGAAAGAAATGGTTTATAATAAATCATTATTGACGTGCACAAATGATCATTGACTACGTTTTTGTTTATCCTACATTTTGCGAGATCCTATTAATCACAAGATCCCCCAAAATATTGAACTGCAACAACTGTAGCAGTTCATTGTGTGTTACACTGTTTCATAGTAACCAGACAGTGGCTGCTACAGCAGCAGTTTCAGCAGCAGCAGAAGGCTGTGTGCTATTTGGTGAATTTGCAATAGCAACACCGTGTCCATATTCGCCACACACCGTTAACTGCGTTCTCTACTGCAACACTAAAACGGTTTTATTGTCAACAGTGCATATGAATGACCAGTCGAAAACCACTCACTCTGCATATCCTGTCCGCCAGGGAAGCCTGCTGTCCCTCTTCAAAGTCAGCACAGGTCGAGATGCATGTTCTGTCGAGTATTGAAGAAGCTCCGATGTAAGGTCCAGGAACTCGGGTCGACCGTAAGGGAACAGTGGAGGCAGACCGTCCTGGTGACAGTTCTGGTGATGAACGTTCCCGGATCCGTGGTGCTGGTGATGACCGTGGGGTATCATTCCTCCCACCAGCGTGGACATCGCATTTTTTACTTTACTTATCATTGCGGTGGGAATAATAACCTAACCCGACACAGAAATGAATTAATAACCCAATACTAACGTAGCGAAGAACAAAATGATCCAAAGACTATAAACAGCATTTCAAGAAGCGATCGTTTCCGGCCTCATGTGACGTTTGACAGGCACTGTTTTCCTCACTGAAAATATAGCCTACCCCTTACACACTCAGTGCATATAATAACCAAGGAATCCCTCAGAAGGCAGGGGTTTAGTGAATGCTGCTGTCTGTCACAATTAAGAAAATGCACACTCTTGAGCGGTCCATTTATCAAAACAAATTGATAGTCTCTATCAGGGATGGGCCACTTTGATGGGGTTGGGGGCCCTAAGCGAAGTTTTAGAGTTAATTTCCTGCAATTCTACACATTTTGCCATGGGCCGTAGAGAAGATTTAGCAGTTTTATAGTTAATTTCCTGCAATTTGACTCATTTTACCATGGGCCGTATAGAAAAATGTGCAGTTTTATAGTTAATTTCCTGCAATTCGACTCATTTTACCATGGGCCGTAGAGAAAAATGTGCAGTTTTATAGTTAATTTCCTGCAATTCTATACATTTTGCAATACGGTGGAGAACAATGTTGCAGTTTTTAATATGATATCTGACTAAGAGTGACTAACAAAATCAATGAGGCCCCCTCCCTGTTGGTTATTCGACCATGATTACAAGTTTAGATAGCTGGCTGCGAGACTAATTTACAATCTAAACAAATGTAGCTGACATGGGCTATTTGAGTGACTGTCAGTAGCTAGGTTTCCACCCAATTGGCGACAGAGTTTCATGCGAATATTCTAAAATCTGCCTAAATAAAATATTATAATTTTCCCACCAGAGATGTATTTCCATCAAATTAACTTGTTGCGAATAAAAGTCTGTGCGTGATGAGGTAGTACACATAAAAATACATTTTGCGGTTAAATTTCCATGTACTGAATAAAAAATACAAATGAAATGGGTTTCCCTCGCATTTTCAACTTTTTGGTTTTGTCACCAAAATACTGTTTATAGCAAATGTGCCCACTCTGGTATTGGCACGTTCGCTCTAGCCAAAAGCTGGCAGATACAGTGCGGGTATAGCATACATGATGAGATTATTATGGACAAAAGAGCGAGATTATTTTAATTTGTAAAACGGCAGCCAAGCATCGATCATTGTGTCACCAGAATAAGACCCTTGATATTGATTGGAAAGGAACAACAAGCTCATCACTTTGCACTTTCACCACCCTGTGAAGTTCATCATAATTTATTTAATCTGTAGCCTAGTAAACTGCATGCTTTCCAGAGTTGAAAATGGATCTGTGGGCCTACAAAATCCCTGGCCTATATCAAGGACAAATTGACACTCACCTGCATTATTTTTGTGATGATACAATTCAGTCTGATTTAGATATGAAAGCCTGAGGGGTCTGGACCTTTATGACATGGCCTGTTTCCCTACAACGCTACACTGGTGGGACAATCCCTCACTCTTTGTTCCCATTGGGGCACAACTACACATGAGAGGGCGAGTAGTGTTGCCTCCTTGTATCTAAACATAGGCCTACTACTGTCTCTGTAAAGAGGTCTGGACCTGGCACAAGACAGGTTGTTCAAGTTCCAGAGCTGATGGATCTGTTCCCCTTCAATTGCTACACTACTGTAATGACTTTTGCATGAGGGTCTGCCAATTACACCATGGTTAGGTTTTTCCAGGTCTAGGATGATGCATATATTTCAAGGTCTTCAGTCTTTGACAGAAGAACATAATTAAAAAAACGTGTTGTGTTCAGTTAATAAAAGTGGTAGTCTAATCACAGAGAGATCATGTCACCTTTTCTCTGTAATTACTCTAGGGTCGTGTAGTGTAAATATTTCCCCAATAGAGGGACCCGGAGTATAGGAGATGAGAAGCAGTTTGGCTCATCAGCTGATGAACAGATGAAAATGTAATGTAGTAATGGTTATTTAGCAGACGCTTGTAAACAAAGTGATTTGCATTTACCACACATTTTAAACTAAGTATCTATGACCCATGCAAGAATCAAATCCACAAATATGTTGTAGCAAACACCATGCTCCAATCAACTGGGCCCTTGGAGCCAAGTGTTTATGAAGGGATACAGGCCATATTTGTCTTACTGTTAATGGCTGATGGGCATTATGTTGCTAAAGAGAATGCATTCAAATTACATTTAATGGATGTTTTTGCTTACCATAACTAATAACTGTGGTTATGTTGCTGCGATCACTGTTGGTGATCTAGATACTCCAAAATACATGCTGCCAACAATGCCAGGAAGCAACCCTGGCAAATTATACCAGAAAACAAAATGAGAATTTTAGCCTCAAAGGACATTTTTTTGTAATTTTCTATTTTGTCTAAGATAGAGTATTCCCAACTTACCAACTGACTGTGGTTGGCATTGAAGATGTAATCTCTGAGCTGATAAAAGGCCCTCTACTTGCCTGTCAGAGGAATGATTTACTGGGCCCAAATGTGTAACCCCAGACCTGAGCTGTATCATATTGGAAAAAGGGAGAATGACACGTGACTTAGTTTCTTTGATCTCCTCTCTCTCACTCTCTGTGGGGGTGTGTGCTCTGGGAGAGGCAGCCAAGACTGACAGGTCTAAGTTGGGATAGAGGGGGATGGACGGAGCGAGCGAGATAGAAAGAGGGAAAGCGGGGGAGAAGGAGAGAGAAAGAGAGAGAGGGGAGAGAGAGAATGCCAGGTGGGTGGGAGTGCAGAATAAGGACAGAGAATGAGATGAAAGGCAGTCCTGTGTAAATGATCTGTGGTTCATCTTGGCTAGATTTACAGTACATCATTGAATCATATGTTGGCTGGTTATACTGTAAATCAATCATTACATTTGGTATTGCAATGTATACCATGGCATTGTTGAATACTTCTTTCTGATTGGCTTGAAAGGCATTCTAGATCGTGCATTATTTTCCTTTATAAACTGGGTGGTTCAAACCCTGCATCCTGATTGGCTGAAAGTCGTGGTATATCAACCCGTATATCATGGATATGACAAAACATTTATTTTTACTACTCTAATTACATTGGTAACCAGTTTATAATAGCAATAAGGCACCTCAGGGGTTTGTGATAAATGGCCAGTATATCACGGCTAAGGGCTGTATGCAGGCACTCTGAGTTGCATCATGCATAAGAACAGCCCTTAGCCGTGGTATATTGGCCATATACTACAACCCTTCAGGCCTTATGCCTTAAATAAAGCACAGTATGTTTACATGGTAGAATTCAATGACTATAGTCCATTCTTACATGTACTATGTTTGAGCTACTTCTGAAAGCAAACATAGAATTGAAGACACATTAGCATTGTTGAATTCAAGTTTCATAATGTCAAGCGAAGACTGATGGTGTGAGGACGTTGGTAACATGAAAAAATGCAGTGGGCTCTGCACGTGACGCCCGCTCGACGTCCGCGTCCACCTACCATACCACCGGTGCCAACAGGCAAGAAACTGCAATTATGGGAGTAGGCTCTGCGGACCGCTCCTCCGTGTCATACATCCTGGACAGTGCGTCTGCCTTAACATTCTGGGAACCTGGTCTGTAGGATAGAGTGAAAACAAAGGGATGAAAAACATGGCCCACCTCGCCTGGCGAGGGTTCAGTCTCCTAGCTGCCCGAATGTACTCCAGATTGCGTTGGTCAGTAAAATGAGGAAAGGGTGTTTAGCCCCCTTAAGCCAATGTCTCCACGCTTTCAGAGTCCTTACAACAGCCAACAGCTCCCGATCCCCCACATCATAGTTTCGGGCGGAGCCTCTGAAAAGAAAGTGCAGGGGCGGAGCTTTAGTGGCGTACCCAAGCGCTGAGACAGCACAGCCCCTATCCCAGCTTCGGACGCATCCACCTCTACTATCAATGCCAAAGAGGGATCTGGATGCGCCAGCACGGGAGCCGAGGTAAACAGAGCCTTCAGTTGACAAAAATCCCTGTCCGCCTCAGCTGACCACTGCAAGCGCATCGGTCCCCCCTTCAGCAAGGAGGTAATGGGAGCCGCTACCTGACCGAAACCCCTGGATAAATCTCCGGTAGTAGTTGGCAAACCCTAAGAACCGCTGCACCTCCTTTACGGTGGTTGGAGTCGGCCAATTACGCAAGGCTGAAATGCGGTCATTCGTGGAAAAGCGGTACCCTAGGAAGGAGATGGACTGTTGGAAGAACAGACATTTCTCAGCCTTGACATACAGTTCATGCTCCAACAGTCGACCAAGCACCTTGCGCACCAGAGACACATGCTCGGCGCGTGTAGCGGAGTATATTAGAATGTCATCTATATACACCACTACACCCTGCCCTTGCAGGTCCCTGAAAATCTCGCCTACAAAGGATTGGAAAACTGATGGAGCATTCATTAACCCGTACGGCATGACTAGATATTCATAGTGCCCAGAAGTAGTGTCTTCCACTCATCCCCTCCCTTGATACGCACCAGGTTGTAAGCGCTCCTGAGGTCCAATCTTGTGAATAAGCGCGCCCTGTGCAATGACTCTGTCATACTGGCTATGAGAGGTAGTGGGTAACTGTATTTTATCGTAATCTGATTCAAACCTCGATAGTCAATACACGGGCGCAAACCTCCATCCTTCTTCTTCACAAAAAAGAAACTCGAGGAGACAGGTGAAATGGAAGGCCGAATGTATCCATGTCCCAGAGATTCGATGACATATGTTTCCATAGCCACTGTCTCCTCCTGTGACAGAGGATACACGTGACTCCTGGGAAGTGCAGCATCTACCAGAAGATTTATCGCACAATCCCCCTGTCGATGGGGTGGTAATTGAGTTGCCTTCTTTTTACAGAAGGCCAGTGCCAAATCAGCATAGTCAGGGGGGATGTGCATGGTGGATACTTGATTTTGACTCTCCACAGTAGTGGCACCTAAGGAAACACCTACACACCTCCCTGTGCACTGACGAGACCATCCCTTGAGAGCCCTCTGTTGCCACGAAATAATAGGATCATGAGAAGCCAACCAGTGTGTGCTCTGCGGCCACAGTTGGTGCAGGGAACGGTGCCCCCTCCGGTCACCCTCATAGCAGCACCTCCCAGCTCCATAGGGGTAGGATCAGAGGTGCTGGGGGATGGAATTGACAGACCCCGATCTGGACGTCCGCGGGATGCCAACAGGTTATCCAGCCGGATGGATAGGTCCACCAGCTGGTCCAGATTAAGGGTGGTGTCCCTGCAGGCTAGCTCCCTACGAACGTCCTCGCGTAAACTACACCTGTAGCGGTCGATCAGGGCCCGCTCATTCAATCCTGAGCCGGCGGCCAGAGTTCTAAAATCCAGAGCGAACTCTTGAGCACTCCTCATCCCTTGTCTTAAATGGAACAAACGTTCCCCCGCCGCTCTCCCCTCAGGAGGATGATCGAAAACCGCCCGGAAGCGGCGGGTGAAATCTTCGTAATTGTCCAACGTTGGGCCTTCTTCTCCCCAGATGCCGTTGGCCCAGACCAGTGATTTTCCAGTCAGACAAGAGATGAGGGCGCTCACTCTCTCGCGTCCTGAGGGGGCTGGCTGAACAGCTGCCAGGTAGAGCTCCAGCTGGAGTAGGAACCCCTGGCACCCGGCAGCCGTTCCATCATATGCTCCCGGGAGCGAAGGTCAAATCCCACTGGATTCTGATGAAGGAAGTGTGGATCTCTGGATCAGTTGATGTGGGAGCTGGGAAGGTGCTGATTGGTGAACCGGAAAACCCCCTCTCACCAATCGGTCCATGGTTTGCAGCACGCAAACCATGGCTGTGCCGAGACTCTGTAACATGGTCGAGTGCTGCTGAACACGCTGGAGGGCTGGCTGTACTTGCTGACTCCAATTGTTGGGAACAATTCTGTGAGGACGTTGGTAATATGACAAAATGCAGAGTCAGGCGCAGGACACAGTTCTGAATAATCATCCAAAATTTACTCCAAAATAAGTAAGATTCCAACTAGGTATAAATACTATAATCTCAAGCACGAACAACGAGAACCTACATGACAAACAATAACGCACAAAACAGAGAGGGAAATCAGAGGGTTAAATAAGGAACATAATTAATGGAATAGAAACCAGGTGTGTATGATCAAGACAAAACAAAACGAAAATGAAACATAGATCGGTGGTGTCTCGAAAGCTGGTGATGTCGACCGCCGAACACCGCCCGAAGAAGGAGAGGGACCAACTTCGGCTGAAGTCGTGACAGATGGTTTGGTTTGCGAAACTAGCAAGCTGTGGTGGAAAAAGTACCCAATTGTCATACTTGTGTAAAAGTAAAGATACCTTAATAGAAAATGACTCAAGTAAAAGTGAAAGTCACCCAGTAAAATACTATTTGAGTAAAAGTCTAAAAGTATTTGGTTTTAAATATACATAAATATCAAAAGTAAATGTTACTGCTAAAATATACTTAAGTATCAAAAGTAAAAGTAAAAGTATAACTCATTTCAAATTCCTTATATTAAGTGTCAGATGTGTGCGTACTGGTAGCAAAGTCAGGTGCAGGAGAGCAGAGATTTGTGAACAGACGCACACTTTATTTAGGCAAAAGTGCAAAACGTGCAAAACAGTCACAAGAATTATGTTTAACAATAAACATCTTCGTGAAAAATAACATGGAAAAAACAAGCCAGTCTGGCGCGTCAACAATACACACGTAACACAAACAATCTTACACAAAGACATGATGGGGAACAACGGGAATACATACATGTAGATTGATTGGGGGATGAAGGTGTGCAGGGAAAAAGACAAAACAAATGGATACATGAAAAATGGAGTGGAGATGGCTAGAAAGCCGGTGACTCGACTGCCGAACGCCGCACAAACAAGGAGGAAGTCGTGACATTAAGCAAACCAGACAGCATCATTTTCTTGTTTTTAAAATGTACGAATAGCCAGGGGCACACAGCATTCAGACATAATTTACAATCAAAGCATGTGTTTAGTGAGTCCGCCAGATCAGAGGTAGTGGGGATTGCCAGGGATGTTCTCTTGATAAGCGTATTCCTGTCATGTAAGCATTCAAAATGTAACGAGTACTTTTGGGTGTCAGGGAAAATGTATGGAATAAAAAGTACATTATTTTCTTTATGAATGTAGTGTAGTATAAGTAAAAGTTGTCAAAAATATAATTAGTAAAGTAAAGTACAAATACCCCAAAAAACGACATAAGAAGTACTTTAAAGTATTTTTACTTAAGTACTATAGCAACCCGCACAGACATCTGTGTGTTAGGAGTTATACTGTTCTTAAGTTGTGTTGTACTTACCAGTACCCAGTGTTCGCAGGGTCCGACATGCCAGCCAACCTGATATCTGCCAACCACGGGAATGCCTGGAATGTTCCGGTGCCAGGCGGGGGGTTGGAATGGAGGTGGAGCACTGCAAGTTTAAGACCACATGCTTAGCCATTGTTCCCTCTCTTTACATTTGGTCTTAACAAGAGATGGGTCACTGTTGTTTGATACTGTTTTAGTTGGGTTATTTGGCGTGGGCTATGACCAAACAGTAGCCTGTGTTGAGTTTGGTTAATATACCGGGAATTCGTAAACACAATCCTCTGCCTGGACATTTGTTCATATATGATTGAGCTAGGTCTTTACATTGGTGTCATTAGTAAAAACTTAGATAAAACTTAGCCGGCTAGCTAGCTGACTACTGTGGCTAGCAAACATAACGTGGAGAACGTGGTTGAAAATGCTTTGAGGGAATCCGTAAGTGAAGGAGGGGGCAGGGGATGATCATGACCAAGGAGATGCGTGTGTATGGATGTTAGAGGATCTGGCAGAAGAGATCGCCAGGGCATTGGAGCACAGAGGCCCTTTGACTGAGAGCGCTATAAGGATGGTGGCTGAAGTGGGCATGGGTGCTTCTGCGACTGTGCTTCGTGAGGATTCTGGGGGGCGGACCGAAGGGCCTTGTGCTACAGGCGGCTGAATGAGGTAACCAGGAAGGACTGAAACCCCATACCATGTATCAATGAGTCGCTGGACCTGGTTAGGGGGTCCTCCTGGTTCTCCTCACTAGACCTCCGCAGTGGCTACTGGCAGGTGCCCATCTCCCCAGAGGCCAGAGCCAAAACTGTGTTCTCCACTAACAGAAGACACTGGCAGTTCAAGGTCCTGTGCTTCGGCCTGTGCAACGCTCCAGCTACTTTTGAGTTTTTGCTGGACAGGGTGCTGGATGGCATTCGCCGACAGGAGTGTCTGATATAATTTGACGAAATCCTGGCCCATTGCAGCTCCTTCCTGTCAGTCCTGGGGACGCTACGGCGTGCGCTGGAGAGGGTGGCTGCCGCAGGCCTGAAGCCCCACCCCGAGAAGTGCCACTTCATGAGGAATGAGGTGACCTTCTTGGGCCACCAAGTGGGGGAGGAGGGTATCAGCATCATGAAGGACAAAGTGGGGGCTGTCCCACCTCCACCGACCAGCAATAGCTGAAGAGCTTCCTGGACCTTGCCTCAATACTACAGGAGGTTTGTACGGGGCTTCTCATGCGTTGCTGCTCCCCTGAACCGCCTGCTGCCGCAGGACAAGGCCTTCACTTGGACAGTGGAGTGCAAGGAGGCCTTCAGCACCCTCAAACTTGCACCGATCGAGGTCCCCGTGCTCGCCCCCCTGACCTCACCATGCCCTTTATCTTGGACACAGATGCAAGCAATGTGGGTATGGGTGGGGTGCTGACCCAGGTGTCGCCAGAGGGGGAGAGAGTGGTGGCGTACTTCAGCAAAACATTCAACAAACATGAGCGCCTCTACTGTGTCTCCCGGTGGGAGCTCCTCGCTATTGTGGCTTCCATCAAACACTTAAAGTACTAAATGGGTGGCCTGCCCTTTACTGTAAATACTGACCCCTCTGCTCTCTAGTGGCTCATATCTTTCAAAGAGCCAGAGGGGCAGGTGGCACGCTGGTTGGAGGAGCTTCAGCCGTACGACTTCACAGTGGTGCCCAGGGCAGGGGCACGCCACTCCAACGCCGAAGCCATGTCCCGTCGGCCCTATACTGCAGACAGGCGCTGCTACTTTGAGGGGAGAGAGGCCCGTGAGAGATAGTAGTGTGCGGAGGAGGGGGTCTGGGCCACAGTGTGTCGGGCGAGCTGGCCTGTCTGCTGTGAGCTGCAGACTGTCGACGTGGCTGAATGGGGGCAGCAGCAGGGACGGGACAGAGACCTACAGCCAGTGCTACGGTGGGTAGAGTTGCAGCTGAGGCCACTGTGGGAAGAGGTAGCAGCACTCTCACACAAGACCAATGGTTTGTGGTCAAAGTTTGAGAGACTGCGGCTAGCTGATGGTGTGCTACAGCGGGCATGGTAGGAGCCAGCTACGGGAGAGGAGAGGTGGCAGGTGGGGGTCCCAAGAGCACTGGGAGAGGCTGTGCTTCAGGGTACTCATGGGAGGGTGGGGACTGGACACTTTGGGGTCACAAAAACCCTCCGCCACCTTCGTCAGGGCTTTTACTGGGGGCAGCACAAGAGGGATGTGGAGCACTTTTGTCGCTGCTGTGACAACTGCACAGTGAGAAAGGGCCCCCCAGGCCGTTCTCATGCCAAGCTCCAACAGTTCCCAGTTGGGGTTCCCATGGAGAGGGTGGGAGTGGATGTAGTTGTGCCCTTCTCCACCACAGACACTGGAAACCACTGAGTGCTCATGGACTACTTCACAAAATGGCACAATGCCTATGCTCTGCCTGACCAGGACGCAGAGACCATTGTCGAAGCCCTGAAAGTGGGTTTGGAGCTGCGGAGTCCACCCACAGTGACCAAGGCAGAAACTTTGAGTCCTATGTGTTCGCCACCGTGTGTGAGAGGCTGGGTATGCACAAGACCCGAACTACTCCTCTCCATCCTCAAAGTGATGGCCTTGTGGAGTGTTTCAACAAAACGCTTGGACAGCATTGTCTCTGCTAAACACCAGTGTGACTGGGACATGTACCTGCCCATGGTCCTCATGACATGCCGCTTTGCTGTCCAAGACTCCACCTCCTGCACGCCTGCCCTCCTCATGCTGGGGAGAGAGATCCACACCCCTGCGGAGATGGCGTTTGGTCGGCCCCTAGATGCCCCTCCTGTTCCCCCGGGGCCGGAGTATGCCCGAAGACTCCAGGACTGCCTGGAGACAGCCCACACCTTCGCAAGAGAGCAGCTGCTGAATGCAGGTGTGAGGCAGAAGACGAACTATGACGCGCACATCCGGGGAAGGCACTTTGTGGCTGGGGAGCTGGTCTAGATCTACAGCCCCCTGAGAAAGAAAGGCAGCGTCCTGGAGAGCCCCATACAGAGGGGCCTCTTCTCCCCAAACCCCAGGGACCCCCACAATCCCCCCCTCGGGCAATGACATTTCCTAAGAATCAAGTGGTACTCCGGAGCCACGTACCGTATATATACTGTTCCCTCATCCTTGTCCCCCATGTCCTGCCTTCATCCCCTGGGCCCCAGAGGGGAAGCCCCCTACCATGGACTGTGCCCCTGTTCCACATCTGGACACTCTATCTCCTATCACGGCCACGCAGGCAAAGGAAACATCCGGGTCGCTTCAAAGACTTTGTTTGTTCTCTCGGGGACAAGGGACTTTGTGGTGGAGGGGCTGTGTAGCGACCCGCACAGACAGCTGTGTAGTAGGAGTTATGCTGTTTGTTTGTTGTGTTGTACTTACCAGTAACCAGTGTTCGCAGGGTCCGACATGTCAACCTGATATCTGCTAGCAAGTCTGTTTGTTTGGTTACCACCTGTCACACCCTGACCATAGTTTGCTTTGTATGTTCTATGTTTTGTTTGGTCAGGGTGTGATCTGAGTGGGCAGTCTATGTTGGATGTCTTGTTGGTCTGTTTCTGTGTTTGGGCCTGATATGGTTCTTTATCCCCTTACACTAGTGTCTATAAGGTAGTAGTTTTGGAATTGTTAGCTAGATTACTTGTTGGTTATTACTGCATTGTCGGAACTAGAAGCATTTCGCTTCACTCGCATTAACATCTGCTAACCATGTGTATGTGACAAATAAAATTCGATTTGATTTGAATCAGAGGCAGGTGTTAGTCATTGTCTCTGATTGGGAACCATATTTAGGTAGCCTGTTTGGTGTTGGGTTTTGTGGGTGATTGTTCCAGTCTTTGTGTTTGTTACACCAGATAGGGCTGTTTTCAGTTTTGCAAGTTTCTTGTTTTTGTATATTGTTCATTTATCATCTTCATTAAAGATGTATCAAAATAACCACGCTGCGTTTTGGTCCGCCTTTCCTTCGACACAAGAAAACCGTTACAGAATCACCCACCACAACAGGACCAAGCGGCGTGGTGAGAGGCAGCCAGCCAGCATCACAAGACTCATGGACTTGGGAGGACGAGTTGGACGGAAAAGGACCCTGGGCAGAGCCAGGGGAATATCGCCGCCCCATAGCAGAGCTAGAGGCAGCGAAAGCAGAGAGGCGGCATTACGAGGAGCAGGAGAGGCAGCGATGTCAGGATTTCGGGACATGGGAGCAGAATCTGGACTACACAACTTGGGAAGAGATAGACAGGTGGGCGGTCGACCCAGGGACAAGGCCGGAGCCCGCCTGGGATTCGATGGAGCAGTGCGAGGAAGGTTACAGGAGAATGAGGTTGGCGAAGCGAGCACGGCGGCGCGGTAGGAAGCCTGAGAGTCAGCCCCAAAAATGTATTGGGGGGTGGCACACAGGGAGTATGGTGAAGCCAGGTAGGAGACCTGCGCCAACTTCCTGTGCTTACCGGAGAGCGAGCGAGACCGGGCAGGCACCGTGTTATGCTGTGG